>NC_083494.1:14725454-15027234 GCF_905332965.1 Bombus pascuorum | reverse complement strand
CGATGGTTATTTAACGTGAACTAAATACAGTAATGTGCCATAATTAAGACAACTAAATGGATAATTCACAACTCGCAACTAATAGTTTACAACTCATAACAACTCTGCAACTCAACTCTCAGTTAACGACTGACTGTTAATTCGTCTTTCATACCTCCACCACGTACGTGTTCCGTAACCGTTTGGACACATTGATGGGCCGCTTGGTCCATCCAAGTTTCCTCGATCCTTTTGTCCTATAAGCACTTGGTCTTTTTCGTAATATTCTTTATAGTCCACCCTATATTTCTTAGGCATTCTGTCCACGATACTACATTAGGGTAAAATAAATTTTAATCGACGATAAATAATTTCTTTATTTATACCTTTGGTTAAATTTTGATTCCTGAATTTCGATTGCTTTTTTTTTTTTTTTAATCAATGTGCTGATGCGTAATATAAAATGCGTGATATAGGAACGTCAACGATAACAAGGAAGTTACGTATAAGTTTCCAAACAGTATAAACAGGCTGTAAACCTAGAGTAGGTATTAATTAATTAATTCAGTAACTAACGAAGATGTAGTTACTGCTGAAGTGTATAGATTACGTCGTTGGGAGGCTTCCATCTTCGTTCCTTTTATATTCTCGTTCGTAGCACGTACGTCGTAACACGAAGATAGATTTATCGGAATATAAAATAAATAGCAATTAAGGCTAATGTTGCATCTAAGAATATAATTATAACCGTTGCAGTCTTCTCGTAAAATTGTTTATACCGAAGATACATACAAATGAAAATTTCCATAATTATTTTTAGAGCTTGTTCGACATTGGAATAACTAATCTTTCTAATCTCTTTTTAAATACTGTAATTATAATTCAAATGACACGATGAAGATAAAAAATGTATAAATAATCATATCTTAATAAAAGTGTAGATTAATTTTCCCAAAAGTTACATGTTATTAATAAATGTAAAAGCAGTTCTCCTACAAAAAAAAAAATTAGAAATTCACACGTTAATTTAGAGTGTCATTCCGGATAAAAAGTGTCTAATAAGCATATCGTGGTCTTGGTACGATAAGAATTACTATTAATTAGCTTGGTAAAAATTGCCATCCTAGGGGAAAAAAGGTCTATAGAGCTACTTCTCATTGCGAGTAGTATGCAAGGTCATCTGTTCGAGTGGTTTCGTCTTATACGAAGACCAGAATTCGCCAAATACTAATTATATATCTGATACGTATGAATACGTATGGTAAAACCACAC
This sequence comes from Bombus pascuorum, assembly GCF_905332965.1. Lineage (NCBI taxonomy): Eukaryota > Metazoa > Arthropoda > Insecta > Hymenoptera > Apidae > Bombus > Bombus pascuorum. The sequence goes on along the minus strand of NC_083494.1, from coordinate 15,025,982 downwards.
ATGGCTATACAACACTTTTGGACGATATTATATTGTATCGTTCAAGTTGTATATTTTATATAAAATGTATGTCTTAAAAATAGTGTCAGCTTGCGCAAAATAAAATGTTTCATTTCTTTTATCGTTTGTAAATGACTCGTACTTGGAATTTCTAATTTCATTTCATTGAATTATTCAGACGGTATTAAAAGCTGCAGTAGCTGAAATCTTAAACCTATTCCATAGCTTATCCCGGCGACGCAAGTAAAAGATTTTATCGTTTATTTTAGCATCTGATACGACCTACTCTATTGCAAATTTTACGAAGCACACGATCTTTATCGAAGAACAGAGGCAACCACTTTGATCTTCGCGTGAAACTCTACGAAGCTTCATAGACTTTTTCCACGGCTAGACATAGCCATAACTATCGAACGAAGGTAACAAACTAGCGCCCACATATTTCAGATAGATATCTCCAAATACTTCGTGACATTACTTGAAACAAGATTACCTCGCCATCTTAAGTTTATGGAGATGAGATTTACCGTAGAACGAAGATTATGAAGTTAAATTCTAACATACGACGAAGTGGCTTGGACGGAAAGAAAATTTTGGAAAAATTTATGGAAAAGTAATTTTCGTTAAATATTAGCCTGCGTTCGAGTATTGCACCGAGGAACGCGAGATCAAAAATCACGAAATTTCGAAATTTCGTTTCCCTACTGCCTGATGCATACAAAGCACAAGTATTTAAAGACACAATTTATATTGAAATAGATTTTATGTAACTACGCGTAGCATCGAAGCTAAAGGCACAACCACCGATGACTATGTTAAAAAATATTTTAATCGTTTGTGTGTACGCTTTGAAAATACTCAACTAATCTTCACTGTCTCCCCACTGACCTCACTATAGAAATAAAATAATCAAACTCGAAGATGGTATCCCGCTGGGGGTAACCTATATGTTATTTAGCAATTAAGTTACAAATTAAATAATAAAAAAAAATCTTTACTGAAATCTATCTGAGCCCCTACTATTCATACTATGAATACCATTTAGATAGTATATTTTTTCTGACAATAGTATAATTAGAAGATAATTTGAAGCATCGAATGGAAAATAATAGTTAGAAATCTTCAAGCAAAGTACAAAGAGATTATGTAAATTTCGTATTAATTCAAGCATCGAGGAATAAATAATAAGAAGAAGCCTTAAATAAAAATATGAAAAAAGTTACATAAGTATGGTATTAATCTCCTGGTCATTCTACACGTTCTCCTCGGAGCTTTATAAAAAGACAGCGACAAATTTCTTTCTTACGTTCATAAATCGAGCTCACCAGCAGCTAACACCATCTTTGTGTCAGCAACGTCGAGTGAAGCCCGATAAAAAGGGTTGACGACGATGCACGAGGAGGATTATAAGAGGAGTAAGGAAGAAGAGCGGCAAAGACCTATTCATAGATCAGTGGCCCTTTCGAGAGTTCGACGAGAGAAAGAGGCCCGCTTCTAAGACAATGCTCCTATCTTTAGACGTTACTTAAGACGTCGAAAGAGAAACGCGTGTCAGCGACACCTATCCCGATCAAGATATAAAGAGAATCGGTAACCTGTCAGGACAACCGTTTCCTTTCCCTAACAAACCTTGTATAACCAGAAATTTCGTCGTCTACAAACACAAATGTGTCTCTCTTAGATTCGGACATTGCCTTGTCGAGATATCTCGATTATATCTCTTCCGACGAGTCGAGTCGATACAGACGTATATGATTGGTGCATTGGAACAATGGCTCGCAACCTTTATATGCCGCGTCATAAACCCGAGAAGTCGAAACAAGTCCTAACCTAACAATGACCCATGTAAATACGCGCCAGCAACTAAAACTGGTACATGTAAGTCGTATGTAAATATGTACATACTTACTTACCTGCTAAATGTTTGTTTACATCTACTGACTCGACTCGTTGGACAGACTATAGATTCGACGACATTCACAGTTCTTAAATTCTCGTATCATCAGATCGAAAGAATAATAAAACAGATGGTAGAAACTATGAGAAACTATGCTGAGGCGTAAAGCGGAACGAGGAACTTGATTCCCCTCTAACAGAGCTTTCCCTCCTTATAGAATAATATAGAAAATAACGCATCCTACCTTGTCCTTATCCTTCACCGTTCTCTTGGCTCTCCAAAAGTCCTTATCGGACACTGCTTTCCGGTATAAACCAACGATCACCATGGCACACACGGGAACGATATAGACCATATATTTTTCACTCATGGGAAACACTTTGTATGGAGGATGAAACTACGACGGTAAACTATATTCCATAGAATCAGAATTTGAACACACAAGGTTATTCCCTTCGTCGCGAACACGTACATCTGTCTCGACCGACCGGAACAGGAAGTAAATCTAACCGCCAAATCTAAGCGTCACACGTAAGTGGGAAGATTTCCCCTCTACACCGCTGCGTTGTATCGACCGTACTATCGATTATCGATATTACGAACTCTATTGATGGCGAGATCAATGCAAAGTACAACGCACAGGCGGTATTTGGGCGGTTTCAAACGAATTCCTAGTATAACCACTGTTGTAGTTTACGTATAATACCTCGATATTCTCCCTTTTATATTGCAATCATCAAATCAATATTATAATCATAAGTGGCACAAATGAAATTATAATTATCCAATTGTATCGTATTTAAATCCTGTATTTCACGTAATGCACGAGTAGAATGTTATATGTTTTAACGGTTTCTCCGTTAAGCTATGTAAAGACAGCGCGAAGGAGATTCGCCTCATCTGAGCTGTCTCGTACCGTCAACAAGCGACTGCGGCAAGCAAGCGAAGGAAGGTGAGTCGTATTACGCTCTTAACAAAGTCTCTCAATACATACATACATATGTTTCAATGAGGTAGGTAAGAAGCTACGAGATACCTTTGATCTCGTCTGGCGAGCGAGTCTGGTTGCTACTGTCCGTATCTACGTAGTTTTACATAAACTAAATGCTGTACAACGTGTACCGTGTTGAAATACCAGAACGTTCAAGCGATAAACCCATCGGATAGCGAAGTATTCGGATAATAGGAGTCGATGAGAGGTTCTACTGTATACGTAGGAATATCAACCATGGACCGTATCTCTCTGAGATAATTAACTGTTTCTCAAACAATGTAATCACTTCACGAGTTCGTGTATTCAACGTCTATACGTTGATTATCTTGAATAGTACTACTGTGACCCTGAACTATGTATCTACGCTGTTTGCAGCACGAATCAAAATTAACGAATCCAAGTCGGGTGCTTCGTCTTGGATATACCGATTAGGATTGATTAACCGAAATAGATATATTAAAAATTACGATACGATTGAGGAAATGGTTTCAGTGGAAAAGTAGTATAAACGTGGCTTTTCCAAATAACGTTCTATAGAAGTCTTTGCATACTTGAAAGAAAAGCAATTTTCCATAATTACGTGAACATGTAAATCTTGAAATTGATAATTTATATAGAGCGAATTCTATTTTTCAAAAATCATATAAAACGATTTTGTAAAATTATTGATATTATATGGAAATTGGTAAAATTGATCGAACTCGTAGGAAATATCTCTCCTTAAATTTCTGCCGCGATCATGTTCACCTGTCCATGAATTTTCACCGTTGCACTTGAAAAATGTAATATTCACTCGCAGAAGTAAGGTTGCAGCGGAGATAAAAGGAGAGAACCGAGGGAATGGAAAGAGAGGAGGAAAAGCCGCTTGTACAGGAAGCTACGTCGACTTTTCAAATTAAAAATAGAAACGTGGTATCGTTATAATTTCACGAAAACTGGAAATTTCAGTCGCCGTCGATGAACTGTAAAAAAGTAATTTAAAATATGGCATAGAAGTATCACGGTCCGACAAATTGTTAAACTTTCTAATTATCAATATCAACCACTCAGAGCTTATGATAACCAGCTAGTAGCTTCGAGCCATTGTCAGTTGCTCGTAACTTTGTTGCAATAATTAACAGTCGAGTATACAATAGCGATCTAAAGGAATAAAATAAAACATAGATGAAGGAAAAATTATCTGGAAAGTAAATGTTAGCCAATCTCTCATCTATTATGTAAAGTAAAAAACATTTTCCTCGAATATTTCGTAAAATATCGTGATTTTTATAGAGTTTGTTAGGTGAAATGTAAACTTTATTGTCAGATACCATTTATTATTTGAAATTATAAAATGACGCGTGAGACGATACCGCAGGAAAAAGCAAGAAGGGAGAAAGTGAGACAATAACAAGTCTGATCGCGCAACCGGATACGCACGATAATTCAGCAAATAAAACAAATGCGCATTGCCATTTAAAAATTCAGACGGCAATTAAAATTTTAATTAAATTAAACTCTATTAATTAAATGCGCAGCACATGCCTCGCGCTCCTGTCGCTTGCTAAAACATGGAATTCAATTAATAGTAAACCATAGCAGTTTCCAAAATAATTTTACAAAATTTTATTCATTATGATCACTGAGTTCCGAGATATAGAATGGCATTTGAAAATATTACGACATTCATCAAATCCTTTTACAAATATTTTACACGTACTTATTAAATTCAAACTTTATTCCGAATTTATTTTCACAGGGCTCTCCTACTGGTTAGAACATTAGATAGGTGAAACGAATCACTGCCTTTCCTCTCTCTACGATTTCTTTTACCGTGTTCGTAAAAATACGAATTTGCATAAACGCCCGTAGTCTAATCAGTAGACATCCGCTATAAAATACAGGAAAACATTACGTCCTTACTCGCAATTATCTTAACGAAACGAAGAAAAGACTGGCTGAGGAAAGTAGATAAAACACTGGAACAGGGGGGCCAATGGGAAATCACGTGGCAAGTGGCAGCTGTGCAGGTTTAAAGAGCAAATTAGTTATTCATTGGCCGCGGCAAATACCCGGAAATGAAATTATCTCGCTCCAATTGGCAATCGACGTTAGCAGACAAGAATATTGTACGTGGATGCGTATCTGAAATTTTCCTGCTATTAATTTATCGTCACGGAAGTGACGGAAGGTGTTCGAGAACCGTGGGGGATCGATAACCGTTATCCGCGGTTGTTACCATGGATACATCAAAGCTCATTCGTTAACGCTTGAAAATGATTAAGACGAGGCCACTGCTTATTATGGTCGCTTAATAAAATTCGCCGACCAACGGAGAAGTTTTTGATTCACGCGCTCATGTGCATGATCTTCTCCTCAAAGATTACGTTATCGAAGCATAATTACTTTGTTGTAAGTTCGTACTATGTATCGTGACTAAGAATAGTATTATGAACGATTATTATAGAGAATTTTTACGTATGCTATATTGTGTCATATTACATAGAAGATGTTGAAATTTTGCTAGCATTGCAACGAGACAAAACTATCACGATTACGTCGATAAAATATAAATTACATAAAATAGTTACACGAAACGTTTGAAAATTTTACCAACATTGTAATGAGACAGAACTGTCATGATTATACTGGTAAAATTTGAAACCAATCGAAAGATGTACGTAGAAATGACTAACAAATTTAATTGTCATTATCTTTCTCATTATCGTATCTTACTTCTAGCGACATACTTCTAGAGATATACCACTTATATGATTAATGATCGAAAGGGTAACAATTTAATTGATTATAATTACACGTTGCGGATCGATCAGGCCATTCTATTACACTCAATAGGAAGAAATTTCTTCGTCGTTAATCATGGTTAAGCTTTGCCGTTCATCGAAGATCAAATTCTTTTGCCAAACAATCTCGTTTCATTATAACATCACAATAAGGATATTATAACGTCAGAGAATTACTAATTAAATCAATGAAATTATCATTAGAATTACCGCCTGTAGGACTGCAAAATTCTACTTAATCAATATTTGCCAGCTTGTTATACAAATATTAAATACAAATGAATATTCAAGAAGATATATTGTACGAGTCATTGTAACTTATTAAAGCGCCTATGTTCATTATGGTTTTAGACAAAGGGGAAGGTTTTCCTTGTTCTGGCAAACTTCCTCCGTTTAACGATGCTTAGCCCTTACATTTTCCTATGAATAGCAACGAGGAAGCTGTATATGAGCGTAGAGAAAATAACAATTTAGATTTCTTGGAATGGAAACCGCAGAAGGTACGAGTAAAAGGTATCCTACGATTATAAAATTTCATTGTTAATTTAACATTAAGCTTCAGGAGATTTAGCGTCGCTTTAATTCTGTAAAAACGCTATAGTCTTGAAATCACCGCTGTTTTACACGAGCCTAAAATACAAAGATCTCGCGTTAACAGAACTTTTCCTCAAATACTATTCTTTTCTTCTTAAGAAGTGAAAAAGAAAGGTTCGTTTAATCGCGATTAAACGTGGGCGAAGTCGACGTTTCATCAGCGTTCAATTCAAGTCGGTTCTTCAAGCTGGATGCGATTCTAATTTGCCTCGTTTTCCAAGTTGGCCCCCACCTTTATTCCAGCATAATTTTCTTTCGCTACCATTTCCTTCGTATCGCGGAGAACGCCTTCAAATTTTTTCTGTACCGACCACCTGCGTCATCGAGAGACAGAAATAAAGTCGCCCCGCAGGTGGGTGAATTTCAATGTACAAACGGCGGTGATTCGTAAAAGACGAATATTTGTTGGAGTTTGTAGTCGTTGAAACGTTGTTTAATAATTGCAGCGTGAAACGTCAAGAAAAATAATATTAGGTTAAGCGGGTAGCTTTTAACGAGATTTAAGGAATATTCAAATAGTAATAATTAGGATTTTAATTAATACGATCTAAATTTCTATAATTTCAAATACAGTTAATTACAGTATTGGCATTTCTTGTTCGTTCAGCTAATCTTCTCTTTGCCATTTATCTGATTGATTATATTAAAAGATAATTAAATATCGTTGAATTAAATTCTTCTTAAACGTTAAACTTTTTATTAGACACTGCAAATCAATTGGAAATTAGTTCCCAGAAATTCTACGCACTTTCGATAATATGCAATTAAACACGATATCGTCGATTATTCGTGATACATATTGCACGTGAATTCGGAGTTTTTCCGAGTTCGTTGAGAAAGCTGTCGGTCCCATGCAAGGCAGATGCGTTTGTTCAAATTCGACGTGCTATATTTCTTCAAGTTCATGTTTGCGGGCACAGAAACGAATAATTTGGAGGCAGGTGGTAGATCTTGATTCTGTTGTTCTGTTCTCTCTTTAAGGAATGAAAAGATGTCTATAAATAAATAATACACGAACTCCACTAAACTTATCACCGAACCACCGAGGCAGAGTCCGAAGATTCCCCCGAAAGAAGCTGAAATTTATTTTGTTGATTAGTACAATAACATAATTAATTTCGCTGTGATAAATCATAATTCACGTCGTGCTTTTAATATCAATTTGAATAACAGCTCGAACGAATAATACAATGGAATAATTTGTTTAAATATAATGTGTCATTATCGAATATAATATATGTATATAGATTAACATTACAATCGAATTTTGTTAATTACGTTCAACGGAGAAAGAGCTTCTCGATTAATTTTCGGTTAACTTTTACTGTTAAACGTTTATATGTAAAATTGGAACGAACAACGTAATGATTTTGCAATTTTATCTTCAAAATGAGGGAACTTTTCAACGCTAGAAAAATACGATTGTGTGGAAGATTACACGAAGCTCGCAGCACGCTTGATAAAATTACTTTCTGTTACTTTAAGCTGACCTCACCTTCTCGCATAAATAGATAAACGCGATTCAAAATATATATCTTGGTCATCACGATCTTAATCGCGAACTTTCAAAGAAAATTCCCTTATTCTCCCGTGCAAACTTTTTCATCGTCCCCTTCTTTTCCTCTTGAACTTCCCCAACTCGCGCCTAGTTACGCGACAAAATCAGCTTAATTTTACTTTATTCTCCTAGCCGTGCTTTCCTATTAGCCACTTATGCCAACGATCGGAAAGTGTAAAAAAATCTAGAACGTGTGGATGACTTTCTGAGAAAGTCCCTCTTACCGAGAAGGCTGTCCCATCCTAAGATAGTTTGCTTCCGGTACTCGAGGTACGTGCCATCTCGAAAATACGCGTACAGAAACGAAGTACTCTGGACGTCTAAGCCACGTCTGTAAACGAACAAATTTTCTCCCGATAAACCCTTGTAGACAGAAGCTTCCATTTTCAAACATTTCGAAGATGTCTAACTTAGTCTGGCGCTGACAAAAGCTTGTTAACAAAAGCAGCATTTCTGTTACGAGGAGGAGGAAATTTTTAAGCAAAATTTCTAATCTTCTAAGAAGTTCTTTTAAATATCAAACCGGAATGAGAAATCACGCGCATCGATAACAACTTCATCGTATTATACGTACATATGAGATATATTTTAACACGAGAAAAATACAGTTGGGTTGAGAATGAGCACAGCAGGGTTAAAAAATATTGTGACTTACGCCAATTCGGAATCGTATCCTACGTCGTTCATTTGTACCGATTCAGAGACCACTTCGTAACTCTTATCGTTACACTGAGGAAGGCAACTGCAATCGTTTATATGCGACTGCACCAGCGATAAACTTCCTGCTCAGAAAATGAAACAAAAAGGTTAAACTTGAAAAATGACAAAATTGTTGCGAAGCGATTAAAAATAATCTCTATTCGTTCCATATTTTCGTAAAAATTGTTAAAAAAAAAGAAAAGAAAGTTGTCGTTATTAAATTATTCTTTGAAAATTTCGTTTCTTGAAAATTTTCTGCCATCGATTGGTTCGTTAATTTTCATTTTATAACGATACACAGTCAATCTTATCGCTAAATTTCGTGTACGAGCCGGCTCCACAAAGTATGTTCCCTTAACAAATATCGCTGCAGCAACGCTACGATCGGAATTGCGCACACGCACGCCAACTTCCTTTGTTCACTGACAAGCCGTAATTGCCAGTTGGAAACAATCGGATCGTGCTTACGGGTATTTGTTCGTTTTTCACACGTTCGAAACAATAGAGCGGCCCGTGCGACGCGTTCTGAATAAGAGAAACGCGAAACCAGCAGCAATTCATCGTCAACTTCGTCAAGCGTATGAAGAACAAGTGACGCGTGTTTCTACGACAAGACGCGTTGGCAATTTTAGCGACGATCGTGAAAACGTGCACGACGATCAGCGAAGCGGTCGACCGTCCATCGATCGATGACGATTTGGTGCGCACAGTCGGAGAACAAGTTCGTGGCAACAGACGATTTTCACAATGTCGTCGCTTTCCATTCGTTTGCCCACGAAGAGTAACCAGAAGAATCGCCCATTTTTCATCCGCCGATTTTCGAACCGAATTTCGTACGAAGCTTACGACGACACGTCGATCGCAGTAAATTTTGAAACTGAGACGACAATGAGTCTCCGACAAGGAGATAGCAAGAACTGCGAAATTTCGAACGAGTTGGCTGTATGCGCATTTGATGGGCGTTTTAAGTCGGCGGTGAAACAGTTGCAAAAAGATTTGAGTGCGTTGCATTAAGATGGTGTAAATATTTCTCATTTGTTTGAGAAACACCATGGACATTGTTCCAGCATCCTTGAAACTTTCACCATTCGATCTCCGATGGTTTTTCTAAATCCGAATTCCTATTTTCGGTTCGATTCTTCTTACTACGAAGAGATTGTACAATTACGTAGAATTGCAAATATTTGCAATTGTAACTCGCGCACATATCCTCCACCAAGCAAATAGAACGAAGCGGCATAACAAATTTTTAATTTCCACCGAGTGTCTGGATATCCTACAGCTTCTCCAACGAAAGTTATTGAAAAATTATTTTTACGATCGTATTTTATTTCGTTCGTGTGGAAATTGAAACACGTGGCTGAAACTCGATCTTTGCCATTTGCTTGTAAAAATACCGACGATACAACCGAGCACTTGTGATATTTAACTGATACCGGTGCATTTTAAGAATCGATTACAAAACGATCGGCGAGAGGAACGCGAGACATTTACACGAAACACATACAAAGTTGCATACCAGCTGACGTTGCAATATCTGCAAGTGGGTGGCTTGTGGTATGACAAAGATTTATTCATTTTCAATGGGTCGTGATTTTGGATTATTGCCCTGCTACATCATTAACAGACAGACCACTGTGCATCGTCTGGAATTTCGGAAATTATGCTCATTATATGGGTAGCATCCTAGCCGGCATCATCCTACGATGCGAGGATACAGAAACTAAGATACTGTTACAAGTGTCTGAATAATGGCAAGACCTGTGTACGAAAGTATCGAGTTGGCAACTAAGTGATTGCGGATTTTGTCGATACTATCTAATGATAAAATCCGCAATCACTTAGTTGCCAACTCAAAGGATGTGCAACTCTGCAGGCCTAAAGAGGTAAGGTAAATCTAGGATTTTTTTCGCCTACAAGTATTAATTAAAGGATCAAGATGTTGGAATACAACGATATTTCACCACAGGCACCCACACAGGCATTTAAACAGGATACTTACACAGATCATACTCATGACTGTATAGAGAGTGGGGCTCAAAGTATTTAAGGGATCACGACTCACTACCTAGTCTAGTCTGAGAGTAACTGGCCAACAATCAACAATTCTTGTATACGTCAGGTTCTGTAGTTCTTGTTCAATAAACATTACCGAATATTATTTCAACACAAACATTGTGTCTTCCAAAGGTTACTAACCTTAACTTCAAGATTAAATTCTAACACAAGATTTTGTTAGATAACCTTGAGCAACATCTTAACTCTGGATTCGTATCTTTTTTGTTACGTAAACTTCAAGATTAAATTCTAACGCAAGATTTTGTTAGATAACCTTGAGAAACATCTTAACTCTGGATTCGTATCTTTTTTGTTACGTAAACTTCAAGATTAAATTCTAACGTAAGATTTTGTTAGATAACCTTGAGCAACATCTTGACTCTGGATTCGTATCTTTTTTGTTACGTAAACTTCAAGATTAAATTCTAACGCAAGATTTTGTTAGATAACCTTGAGCAACATCTTAACTCTGGATTCGTATCTTTTTTGTTACGTAAACTTCAAGATTAAATTCTAACGTAAGATTTTGTTAGATAACCTTGAGCAACATCTTGACTCTGGATTCGTATCTTTTTTGTTACGTAAACTTCAAGATTAAATTCTAACGCAAGATTTTGTTAGATAACCTTGAGCAACATCTTGACTCTGGATTCGTATCTTTTTTGTTACGTAAACTTCAAGATTAAATTCTAACGCAAGGTTTTGTTAGATAACCTTGAGCAACATCTTGACTCTGGATTCGTATCTTTTTTGTTACGTAAACTTCAAGATTAAATTCTAACGCAAGATTTTTTTAGATAACCTTGAGCAACATCTTGACTCTGGATTCGTATCTTTTTTGTTACGTAAACTTCAAGATTAAATTCTAACGCAAGATTTTGTTAGATTACCTTGAGCAACATCTTAACTCTGGATTCGTATTTGTTTTGTTACGTAAACTTCAAGATTAAATTCTAACGCAAGATTTTGTTAGATAACCTTGAGCAACATCTTAACTCTGGATTCGTATCGTTTTTGTTACGTGAACTTCAAGATTAAATTCTAACGCAAGATTTTGTTAGATAACCTTGAGCAACATCTTGACTCTGGATTCGTATTTGTTTTGTTACGTAAAATTACAAAATGACGGAGAGGTAGGACATCGTCTGCGGGACCTCGTTTACTTGTACCCAGCGGCGAACGTGACTGGATGGTAGAAAGCAAAATATTATTAACAGATTATCCTCGATGTAGCGTACGACTTTTTTCTGACTTTAAAAAACACGAAAATAGCGTCTTCTTAAGAATAAAATTTTATTTTTCTCTGGAAAAACAACTTTAATTAACATCTATTAAAAGAAATAAAAGAAGAAAAAAAATGGATTAAGATATCGAGAAAATCATACGCTACAACGTAGATAATGTTACGTGGAAACAAAAGTTTCAAGTTAATCGGATAAGTTTCGGAGATCTACCAGACGCAAAGTGGAAAAAACTAGTTTCGAGAAAAACGCGTTTATAATTTTTAATTGATCTTTCATCGAAATAAAAGAACGCACTCGTGTTCAGTGGCAGACGTATTCGTACAATTCGCGCGTCTTTCTAGAATTTCAAAATATTCTTTTACCGCAGTATTTCACACACATCGAGCTTTAGAAAAATACAACAGGAAATTTCGTGCTTTCGAAGCCAACATAGTTGCACACACCCTAAACCACGCGGAATGCTACGAAAGGTTTTCTGAGGTTTTGAAAATTAATTTCTGCCTTTTCTTGATAGCAGTTCGGAACTTATTTTCTGGATACGTCTCGTACTTTCGTTCGAGTTTCTTAATTCGATACTAACAGATAATAGAAAAGTAAATCGTAAGTTAAATGAAATTATAAATCACAGAGAAGAAGGTGTTTAACGAACTTACTTCTACGGGACAAGATGCAATCCACGTCGGTCAAATAACAAGTACGAACGTTCGGATCTATTAAAAAAGAGTAAACGAACAAAGGATATAATTTTTGTAAAGAGAACTTGATTTATGAGGTTGATATTTTGCTATTCACTTTGTGCTCTATCCTCGATGAATTTTTTAATTTTTATATCATGAATTATGTATCACGATGAATTATGTATATCATAAATTAAATTTCTTTTGAGCTGTTGGTCGTACGAGAAAGTTTGCTGAAAAGGTTTCCCGCCAATTTGCATCTTTATCGACATATAACTTTGAATTTTTGATACTCGAGCGTGTAACATTGAAATATTACTCGGCGAAAGGTACGATCTATGAAATTCAACTTTTCGTTCTGCGATTCTGCGTTCTAGCGCTTAAAATTGGATGAAATTATTAATAATCGATGGCTTTAACAAAAGTTACGTCTAAAAATTACTCACGCTGGTCTGGAAAGAAAAAGGGTAAACATCCGCAGGAACCATAAATTTTCTGTTGTAAGCATTCCGAAATGCACGTTTGATAACTATATCTTCGTTCCCCGGCTATCTAAAAATAAGAAGAGAAATTTCTTTCTATAATAATTGTCTTATAAATTACATTGGAGTGGTACAAAGTTTTAAAAATTCTATACACACATATTAAATTAAATTAAACGTTTCATAAAGAAAAATTATTAAAAATTATCTATTTCACGTATTTCACGTATATTACGAGAAATTTCTTCGATTCTAGTTAACGAGAATTTTAGTATTCTCTTCAGCTTGTTAATACAATTTTTATCTCACAATTGCATTTATTATATAACTAACAATGTCTATGAAATATGTCCAGTACGTACGTTCGTGGACTTTCTTTTATTTTCTTGTTACACAACAGTCTTTGATAGGGCCGGCGCAAAGCAGGTTCGCCACGTTTTGAGAGGCTCCGCGGTTTATGAAAATTACCCAATTAAAAAACACCGATTTTGATTGACTTTTTACAGAATGACGATACCATTGACAGATGCTAGACATTTTTTTAGTAACGATGATTCGGTTTAAAGGTTCAGGTTAAAGGAAAACTTCGTCAAAGTTCAGTGTAACTCTATAAAGTTCTCGTATCCTGGAAACTACTTTAGACAAAAGAATCCAGGCGCTTTCAGAGAAACGTACTTTTTAGAGAAATTAAACTACATCGATAGTTTTTTGCAAAAGTCATACACGATTACAGATTTTGTACTTTCGTTGAATTTTTTACCCCTCGAAAGAGAATTATGGATGCGAAAAAATATTACTTGGATTTGTTTAAAAAACTTAAAAAGCTTACAAAAATATATAATATATAACAGCATTTGTAAATAAGTAATTCCTCGTTGTGAAATTTAAGTGCAGGATTTGAATGTGTATTCGGGTCCCGCAAAGGTCACGCCGGCCCTGGTTTTCGAAGTTCTTATTTTTGTTTCGATAACGTTAATAGCAGCGGCGTTCAAGAAAGTCTAACACGGCGATCTCATTAAACGCTGGGAAAATTCGACGGGAAATATTCACGCAAAGTTCAAAGCAGAAAATATAAAATGTTATTTCTCCCTCAGAGAGATAACGTTACTTGGCAAATAGTTTTAATACTAATTCTTAGAAAAAGCTTCCCTGCGACGATTATCAATTTAAAAACCACGATATCACGCTACGTACACGTACAATCACAAAGTGCAAATATATCTATACTTTGTTTCATATATTTATTATATGATATTTCAAATATACTTAAAAATATAGAAAATATTTCTCTTTCTCTTTCCACGTTTCCCGTACAAAGTTCCTTTCGTCTCTCGCCGCTACTCGCGATCGCATCATTTTCGTTATCAATTCCCAAAGAGAAATAAAGACAAATTTCCGAGATAAATAAATAAACGAGAAACAGTGGTTGCAATTTAATATATTCGCTTTTTACTTTACTATACTAAATTTTACTATTTTTTACTTTTTTTATTTTTATTATACTATTATATTATATTTTTATTATACTATTTAGTATTAAGCGGTACGATATATAAATAGGTAAAATAAAAAGGTAAGTGCTAAAATACGATAAACGTTAACGATCTACCGATAGATTTTTTTGATCAATTGCCTCGCGTACCTCGCCATCGAACAAGCACATCCTTTTGGACAGAGGTATATTCTGAATATCCTTGGAGCTTTCTAATTTCGTGCCGGTCAGCGTCATCGACATTACGTGGCCCGGTTGCAGAGAGGCGGATTGTGCACCGATATCCGGGTAATCTAACGGATCGTGGATCAAAACCGTCGCACCTACAAATTGCCTCACCGAACTTTTGTAATTGTCAGCGTCGATGTTCAACGCCACCGCCAAGCCAATATCACGTCCTGTTCCAGGCACGTGCTGAAGCAGAAGGTTCGTGTGTTTAACCTCTTCATTAATCCTTTCACCGTGTAGCTCGTGAACATTTGCCGAGTAATTATCAGGCGATACGTTTACGTATTAATCATTGCAGACTATTACCAGTATATTGTCAACGCCCGGGAAAGAATTATTCGAACTTAATACGTCTAGATCTTCGGAGTCCATCGTGATGTTCATTAACCAAGAATATTCGTCGCTAGAAGCAATCGAAGACGCAACGTTAAATTTCTATGTTTATACCAGCGATGAGAATAAGAAATTTCTGATAGGGAAAATTAATCGAATAATTCAGAATATCGAAACGAAATAAATAGAAGGTCGGAAAGGACGTTTCGATGAAACTTCTTCTTTTTTTTTTAGATTTCCGAACATATCAGCTATGTTCTATACTTTTTACCAGAAGCTTGTGTCAATTAGACGTAGGATTATAAAGAGCGCAGTTTCGATATCGGCAGAAACTGTCGGATTTTCGAATTTACCTGTAATCGCCGACAAAATGATAATTGAAGCCGCAACAGAAGCCTTCGTTCGACCTGACGGTTTTGAAAATTTTACTACAGTCGTAAAGTTGTCCCAACCAGCCGCATCTCACTAGCAACAAGTTACAAGGATGCATCAACTGCAACAAAGTAAAGATTATCGTGTTTGTTGAGGCGGTAAAAGGGCTGGGAGAATATGAAATTCTCGTTCGATGGAAACACGACGGGAAAAACGAGAAGAGACAAACATTCATAAATTTTCGAGGAACAAGCATAATTAATATAATTCTTCCATGAACTTATCTATCCATCCAGAATCGATTTAACGAGATAAATGAGAAAATATATTCTTATATTTATATTTTCTGCTTTTCCCTGCTTGTTCTTCGTCGCTTTGTATCTCTCTCTTTCGTTTAAACAAAAGAAAGAAAAAAGGAAAAAAGAACGAGCGAGCGTATCTTCTCCGCGAGCAAAGTAACCCGGACGATTATTTTTTTGAGGCACACGAGTAGAGGACAATTCGAATCATGTCGTTGCTTCTTATCTTTAAGAAGCACGTAATGTAATAATAAATAAACTCCGGGAAAAATAATGTCGCCGCTACGTGCGACCGTCGAACAAAGACGAATTTGAATTTTCCGACTCTCCCCCGCATAAATAAACAGACGCAACGGAAAAGAGTTGAGTTATCCAGTAGTTATCTGGAGTTATCAACCAGTTACCTATCGAATATTTATCAGCAAACTTATTTTGCGATTTATACACTGTACGAGCGTCTCAGCGAATATCGTCTGTGTACTAATTTATTTAATTATTTGAAATATATTCTAATAAATATATAGTGTAATAAATCTCACGATCAAACATCCTCTACACAAGTCCTCTACAGATTTGTCAGAACGTAAGAACAACGTTATTCACCTCGAGCATAAGTCTCTCGACCGTGTAACCGAGGATGTCGAGGGCCCAAGACGCGGTTGCGTTATCGATCTCAATTTTGTCCGGTCGTATCAGTTTCATCAGCGAAGAGAACAATTTGTTGCTCATGTCACTATCGAATCCATAATTCAGCCTATTGAGAGAAATTGTTTCTCAGAAATATATATCTGGCAGCTTGATTGCTCCGTTTCGTTTATTGGACGTGTGCGTGTACTACGTGTGAAATATGTTCGGCGAACATCATGCAGTCCATGTACGCGGTGTCCGAAAAGGTCAACAGGAAATTTACGATGCGCGTTAATAAGAGGAAGGAGCAAGTTTTTTTTTTTTTATTTGGTAGACTATTTACAATCAATTCTCATACAGAATTTTAAGTAAATTATTTTCACGTGGTACTGTAACTTGGATTATAAGAGTTTACGGTATGTTTCATTCTAGTTGAATCTAATGCTTCGATCTAAGGGGTATTGTCCTTTTAGTCTGCGGATCTGATCCGTCGTGTCCAGTAATTGGGTAACTAATGGGTTTTGGTGGTTGTTAACTCTTATATTATATCTGTTTCTGAACTTGGATATTTCTTCTTTGACCGTGGGTATCTTAAGGTCGCGATGTATCGTTTCGTTGGTAACATACCAAGGTGCATCAATTAAGGACCTTAGAGTTTTTGATTGGAATCATTGGAGAATTTCTATGTTGGAATTACTCGCTGTTCCCCATAGTTGGATCTCATAGAACCAAACAGCTTTTAATACGGCTTTGTATAGCATTATTTTACTCTCTACTTTAATGTTTAGGTTGGAGCGTCTGCAATGAGCCAGTAGAATAAAGCAGCAAGTAAAGAAAGCTTCGTATGAATTTATGTTCGGAAATTCTTGGTGGAAGAACGACGAGGGTTCGAAGATTTCTAGACAATTTGTTCTTTCGACTCGTTTTACGGATGCACACAGATAATTTTTAACGAGCAATTAGTTGGCCTTCCGGGTCATCAGATCTAACTTCCGCGGACCTTTTTTATGGGTTCGCGTAACAGTCGGTTTATGAAAATGCGATAGAAACGACGGAACAGCTTTTGGAAATGTGTGCAAAGTGAGTTTAGCGGTAAAAAATACAAGAATGGGAATATTTGAAAGAGTTGGACGAATGGAAGACTGCATTCTTGCAGGGGAAAGAAATTGCGAATATTTATTACAACTGTCGAAACGATAACAGTTTTTGCTCGCTCGTAACTGTTAGATAAATCGTCGTTGAGTTTGTATCAACTTTTTTATCCACTTCACCTTATTAACACGCAGTACAAGTTTGTCCTCGACCTTTCCGAACACTCTGTATATGTCTATCGGATTTCGTGTATATCGCACTTATCGAAGAAACTAAAAACGCGCTTTACGTTGCGAAATTATTTACATACCGATACAATTATCGTCATTAATGTACTTTTAAAAGCAGTTAAGAAAATTGAAACGTTCAACTCACGAAAATCCTTGGGATAGAATTTGGATAAAATAAGATCTTTAATTTGTTCACTTGCGCCATATTTCGAAGCTACCGATAGAAAGAACACAGTAGAGATAGAACTACGAACGACGTTAAGTGCGTAGATTAACGCTAGAGCTGCCGATAGTTGAACGAAGCTATTTCTACCAAAACCACTGAAAATCACTGGTCTTTAAAAAATACGTAATGATAGAATATTTTGATATTTATTGATTCATTACTTTACTACAGAAGCAATTCCATGTCGTGTAGTACATTTTTGGTATTATTTGTTGAAGTAACTACTTGAAGGGAAACTCTACATCTTTATTTATGTATACCCGTGACCTGGAGACTGCTATTACTCAGAAATATTCTAAATAAGAAGCGGCGCATAGTATTGTATCGAGTATACATTATGTTTTGGGTTGCAAGGTCTAGGAACGAAGGAACTAATAAACAGATTTCTATTTATGTTCCCTGTAGCCTTTAGCCCAAGCTACAAGCTTAACCTTTTTGGTAATGTCCTTTTGCTATAAATATATGAACGTGCTCCCTATCGTTCCATTGCCCAGTAACACTAAGAGAGTAAGGATTTGAATCAGCATAAACTTATACATTATACTTGTACTTATACCTTTAGTTATTTCAATATACTTTTCTACTACAAATTCATCCACTCGTTCTTCCATCAGTCATTATGTTTTGGGTTGCAAGGTCTAGGAACGAAGGAACTAATAAACAGATTTCTATTTATGTTCCCTGTACCCTCTAGCCCAAGCTATAAGCTTAACTCTTTTGGTAATGTCCTTTTGCTATAAATATATGAACGTGCTCCCTATCGTTCCATTGCCCAGTAACACTAAGAGAGTAAGAATTTGAATCAGCATAAACTTATACATTATACTTGTACTTATACCTTTAGTTATTTCAATATACTTTTCTATTACAAATTCATCCACAAAATTCATCCTCGTTCTTTGGTTAGTCAACCTCAACTTCAACGTTGTTAATCCATCTGGGACCATGATCCCTAAACGAGGGCTGACACATTTATAAAATTGTAGAACCTGTCATCTTGACTGTTGTGGTATTTCTAGCGTTAGCATTTAGCGATCTAGCGATCGGTCCGGGATTTTTCTAATAACCGATATCGTCACATCGAATGATACGCGGTAAAAATTTGAAAAACGTGTGGGAAGTTGTACAAAACGAGAAAACTGGTTAATTGGGGTTCGATAAACAGATTGCAGCGCCCTTTTACACTTTGACAATAATAAGTAGCCTTGATGCAAAATTATTTTCAGTTTGAATATATAAAAAGAAAAGAAAATTCATTATATTATTTTTTTAGTTGTCGTTGCGAAAGTCGTTACATCATTGCGGGACAAAATATAACATAAAGTGGGAATTTTAAAATAAAATTGTAAAACCAGTCAATTTGACTGTGTGTGATAGTTGTAGTGTTAATGAATATAAGATACTTTTGTAGATCAAAAAATGTCAGGATTCGTACGATACTAAGGCGATGACGAGCTTTTATTTACAAACGCTTCGACAACGCTATAATTTGATAGGAGACACGCGACGTAACGTTTCCTCGTCGCACCTAAGTATCAATTAATTTCGTGTGAAAAATGCTATCTTGCGTAATGTAATTGTAGTAGCTCGTGACTATCAATCGATGCGACAATAAATAAATAAATAATAATAACGATGTTAGGGGCGATATGGTATTATCGGGGAAGATGTTATCGAATCGCGAACATTTCGTTATTAATGTTTTGAAAAAGAATGTGACAAGGTGTCGGTATTATTAATGCGTTACGATGAGTTCACTTTTACGTGTATTCATAGATCCTTGCAAGTTCTGTATAAAGTTGCAACATCACATTTGTAAATTACTCTATCTTACTCGAATAGAATATTATTTCTGTTCGCGTAGGTATCAAAGTCCTACGCAATAAACTTCGCTTTTCAACGAGTGTCCGTTTCAATTATCTTAAGATTAAATTCATATTAAATGTAACATCATTTTCTATTTGCTAAAAGATACCGAGAAAAACAAATTAGATCAAGCGCTATGTACTGTGGAAATTTGTAACACGTACCTTCTGACGCTAAGTTCTGAAAATTTGTGCAACAAATTATACAACACAATCTACGATCTCAAGGATATTAAAAATTTTAAAGCATTTCGTGAGAGCGATTTAAGACACATTTGTTAACGTACAAGTAGCTATGAACTACGATTTACTTACAATTTCTGCGCGATTTTATCAGCATGAGGTTTATAAACTTTGTTGTTGTTGCATATCGTGATACCTGGAAAATGTAAGTCCCTTATGGGGTTCGACGTGTCTATTATCGTCACCGTAGGATTGTTCGAATAATATTGCCACAGACGTAACATCAGCATCACGCAGAAGATGATCGCTGCCAAGCAGACCTACGCGTTAAACGAATGAAAGAAAGTTTTGTATTTTTCATCGAAATTATCCAAGACGATAAGAAACGTGGACAAGAGTGTTCCTCTTACCATGAGCCAAACTATTTTATGACATGCTGTCTCGCCTGTAACGATGTATCGAAAACCGTGCAACCCTGTGTTCTCGCAATAATCACGAAAAAATCGCTTTATACCATGTGCGATATTCAGTCGACTATCTGCATCGAAACAAGCGAATATTTTAATTATAACGTGAATATTTATAGAAAATTTACATAGACAAAAATACATGAAATATGCTAGATACGTTACACATATATTATGATAAATATTATGATATTTAACCCTTAACGCTCCGACTTTTAATTGCAAATTTCGACCGGAAACTCCAACTTAGTCTCATCATACTTGGACTTGCAAGTTTTTAAGTGTCAGATTTTAAATGCTACTGTAGCGAACACTGTATATATTTGTATGTATTATGTATGTAAATCCTGTAGCTACTGTCAGCGAATATTGTCGCTATTTATTTATTTATTACTTTAAAATACACTTGACGGTTTCAACAGCGAGTTATCTCGTTATTCAAACAACAAACCGCACAACCATCCTCTACGCTACAATCACGTATAAATAATAATTTTAAAGTCATTCGAAACGATCTTTATTCGTCTCAGAAGTAATAGAATTTTGATTACAATATTTATACTAACACTTTGACTGCCACGTTCTCGTGTGACGCCACGGTGATGGTCATTGGTGACCGAAGCTCCTCAACTTCTTACAATTGTAAAAATTGAATGAAAATTGGCAATTAGGGAATTTTGAATATAACCGATGAATAGAAGATACTTTGAAATAAAAAGTGCCCCATTGAACGATTAAACATTTTTATTAGAACGTCGATAAAAAAAAATGAGAACAAATCTTGCATCTAACGGTGCACTGTGTTTGCGTCCATATCTTTGAGGGGTAATCTACGAATATTATTATAAACACAGCCTAGAAAATAATCGTAAACGCTGCTTTATAATCGTATAATTGAAGTTACAAGTGTGAACATACCTTACTATTATAAGGAGAATGAGCAAATACCGTTTACTAATATCTTCTACACGGTTCAACGATACATTCTGCACGTTTTGCTTACAAAGAAACAACGAACGCGAATGGTTTGTTGAAATAAACGGAGCCTCGTTACAATATGTCGCTATCAACTGTTACCCAGGCGCCACGGTGGTCACCCGTGACCAGCAATGAGATAAACGGTGCATCGGGGAAGAATGTTGTCTTACATCGTCAATTTATTATTACTTTGCCATTATATGCTTTGAATAATAAAAATGTTCCCGTGGCGTCCTCAGCGAAACGTGTGATTTCGGTGTGGCAGTCAAGGTGTTAATTACAATTGAGTAACGCGTGGAATTTTTTAAAACATTCACTGTGATGCAAACCGAGTTTGCGTTTTCACAGTAGAAAATTGTTTGTTTTTTACCGCGTTGCTTTCTTTTGATGAACAAACAACACACTTTTTTTCCCTTTCGGCAACTGATTTATTATATGGAGTTTCCCATCTAAACGTTGTTCCTTATGTGTTTCCTGCCATACACATTGTTATTCCGAAAGTTACGAGCTGACTTACCACTAATTTGACAAACATATTTCCTGAGAAATCTTGTGAGGTATATAAACGTTTATTACGCTTGTTTCTAGCTGCCAAAAGATCAATTTCTCCCATCGTTTCAACGATTTTCTCAGGAAACAATATGTTGATGCATATTGATCGGCTTCATCTACAGTGCTTGAGAGGCGCACTTGGAGCGTTAAGTGTTAGAGGAGGAAACAAATTTCCGCGTAGTTGGAATTTTTCTATTCTATATTATCGAATTCTATATCGAATTTCTATATTCGTATCTCGGTATTTCAACGACGTCTAGATATTCACACGGCGAACTATCGAAAGCGTGCAAATCGCTATTTTACGTAGCACCTCTACATCGATGGTATTGGGTTGGCAAGTAAATGATTGCGGACTTTGTCATTAGGTGGTATTGACAAAACCCGCAATCACTTAGTTGCCAGTAAAAACGCGAGATATTAAGCGCAAAATCTGCTTCATCCGTAATATTCTGCAGCGTACGGAGAAAAGAATGTAACGCGATCCGTGTTATCGTGTGTAACGTTTCGTACGATTTATTATCTTATTTTCGAAGGAACATAAATATGATGTAATACGTAGTGCTGATATATTGGCTATAGTAATTTATGTTCCATGTGAGATGGAGAGCACTCTACCGTGGGGAATCGTTGGGAAAATGAATTCGAAATGACGAGGGATGAAACAACGCGAACGATGTAATAGAATCGACAAACAAGAAGAAAGGTAGAGGAATAACGACGAAATTGGCTGAAGGAGAAAGCCATGGTAATATCGACAGTATGTGAATTTTTATACGAAGGAATAAAGAAGCAATGAAATAGTAACGTGTTCACTCTGTGGGAAAAAATAGAAATACTATGTGTAATGTTGTAATAATCGACTGTGTTGCGTGAAGTTGCAACTACTTTACCATAAATCGAAATTACAATGAAATAATATCGTAAACGCGTACTCTTTAGCTTTTTCTTGTACCATCCGCGGGTACCGTGACACTTAATCTTCATCTTATTACGTCGATGTTAAATTTCTTCGACACTCGTCACGAATATTCCGTATATAACTTCTTCAACTTGTTCGACGCTCGTAGAAAACTGAGCAAAGCGAGCCAGAACTAACGAAGGAACGAAGATGTCGATTCGCGATAAGATCTAACTCGTTTGTACGTCGCGTTGATTTTATCGGCGGCCTTTAATTCCATTTTCTACCAATTTCGTCCCGTCAATTCCGCGAAACGTCATTACGATGACGTCCACTTTCGATTCGTAACCACTTAGGCAAATGATACGCGGCCGAGGGACCGGTAAGGTGACAAGCGATAGATCGATGTGTTCGATAATTAATTATTGAACGCAATTATAATATACGATTGGAAAAGTGAGGTAGCAAAAATTTACAGATTCGTTGTGAAATAACGAGCCTTGAATAATGCAAAATCTTGTAGAGGAATCGGACGAAAGCTTGTAATTATTATAAATCGAAATATCGTACAAATTTCTTTCGTCCGAATCATCGACGACGAGTGGTTCGAGATATATTTTTCGTTCGTCGTAGCAACTCGCAGAGGGCGTAAGAAACACTCGGCTTCTTTTCCAGGTCGGTATTTCCATCTATGGATATTTCAGAACCCGAGATACAAAATTTCATTTGACCAGCTAGCTGTTGCGACCTCTTCGAAAAGCGTGTACCTAAAACGTGTGACAAAAAGTAAGCGACAACGAGTATACAAGATACAAAATATTTCCACTTCTGCACGACGACTATACTCGCCACAAACAACTAACTGGTCAACGTCACGTTTATTCTTTTCTTAGTTCATTGGTCTGTACCGATCGTCCGTGGTAGTATTTACATCGGTCTATCGACAGTCGATCCATTCGTCTGTTATTTTGTCAACGGTTATCGGTAACGGTCAGTTTATCATAGACGCGATACAGGATAGACCTGACCTCTTATGGTACTTCGTGACACCATCGACGAGCGATACAACTGTGGAAATACCGATTGCGCAAAGAAACAGAGGTCTTGTTACGCCTTTTACGATTTAAAATCACGAACGATATCGTGTTCGATGCGATCACGATCGAGGAATAAAGTTTGAGATAGACGCGAAAAGCGTTCGATAGAACTGAAACGATTTTCACGAACGAGCAGTCGGTACGAACAAATTGAACTTTACCTTGTACCGGTCGTCTCTATCGGAAGTTTGAAATTCGGCTAATACGCTGGTCTGTGAATTAATGATGCATTTACATTACGACCAGAAGCCCGTAAATTCCACGGAATTATAGTAATGCTAGCGAATTACTCACTTCGTTAACTTCCATGAAACCGTGGTAGACGGCCGGTACTAATTTAGATTTGATACGCCGCCAGTCAAATAACGACTACAGTTTCGCTTGATACGTTAATCGACGCGTGAACGGTTATCCACGTTCGTTCGTTTGCGTAGATTTACTCGACGAGTATCTCGACGAATCGCTCGTATCTTCTACGCGATTGAATTATCGCTGATCGATGATGGGCGGTAGAAACGATCTCGTCTTCGCACGACTCACAAACTTCTCGCCTTTTTCAAGTTTCGTCATTGAATTCGTCATACCAATGAAATTAGGTTAGTGAATTTCCTTTGTAAATATTATTTTTACGACGCGTTGAAATACACGTAACGAGACGTAGTAAAAAGTATTTCGGATTTGTAATAGAAGCAAGAAAAACAAACATTTCGCGAACTATGGGAAATGGAGAATTAACCACGCTATTATCACCATCCCAATTTTTCTGCTGTACGTTTCTATGTTTCTTTCGATCGGCTATTAATTCTGCCGAGAATTGTGCACCTTAATCGCCGAAATAAATGTATGGGAACACTTACATTGCACCTAGAATTGATATTAAAATAGTTTCACATTTATTCGATATGTGATTTACAAGATATTCGTCGATACATATTTGCACGCGTCTCAGCGCTCTCTTTGTCTCGCCATCTTCTTTATCACATTATCAATGGACAGTTGCATTCGTCTGTTTTACGAAACTCTGTGCTCGCATATACTCCAACACACTTATACTCGTATACGTGTGTCACTACTACGCGGCTAATCCAGTGTTTTTTTTTTTTTTTTTTATTTTATTTTGGGTATTTTACAATTTGTTCTTATGGACATTTGGTAAAGTGTTATATCTTATTGGTGAAGAAAAGAAAAAAAAAAATAAATAAAAAATAAATATAGCATGTGGGCGGCTACCCCCAGCGGGGTGCCAGCTTCGTTTTTTCTAAGTTATATCTTTTATGAGGTCTATTGGGTGTTTCCTTTTTAGTCTTCTTGCGATATTTGTTGTGTTGCACGTTTCAGCTGCCAGCTGGTTCGGGTGCGTTTCTATTCTTGCTCTGTATCTTGTTGCGAATCTGGTAATCTCCTCCTTGACCGTTGGTATTCCGAGGTCTTTCCGTATGTCCTCGTTTCTAACGTACCATGGGGCGTTTACTATTGTTCTAAGGATTTTGGCTTGCATTGACTACTCCAGTGTAGCACACAAAATTACACATATCTCAATAGTGTCAATTAATTATTTCTGATAGTTCTTTCTTGTTATGCGATCGCATAAGAATAGATTATTCAAAAGAGTTCTATTTTATGAGGATATATTAACGCGTGATAATTACGAATAAAGTAATACCTGTAATGTAATTTATCATAATGCAATTACTTGTACGTGTGTATCACACGTGTGTCATTTATAAATTGATCGAAACGAAAATTAGGTAGCAGATACAGGTAATAGAAAAATGAGCGTGTGTATAGTTGCGAGCAACTTTAAGTGAAATTAAGATAAAGAAATACTACGATTCTCTCGTACGTATAATTTCTGCACAAAAATTCTCTTCGGCCGTAAACAATTTCAAACGTTTCACTTGGCGAACGTCGGCAAACTTTTTCGAATTTTCGCCGATATCTTCGCGTTGCGCCGATATCGGAATTTCGCTTTGGAAAATTCACAAGGGAGGAAATCGAATCGCCATCAGCGGTGTTCTGAAATTTCGGGCATTTCCGCGTGTCACCAGGGACGAGTCGGATTCTGATCGATTATTAGAGCGGAGATTTCGCGAAACGGATGACGCCCGCGCAAACATAAGTAGGTTAATATTGACAGCAATCAGACTGGCGGACGTTACAAACATCGTCGGCCGTGCGGACGAATTAAAATTGAAACAGGAATTTTCAATGGGAGCCGACTGCGCGCGGAAAAACAGCCGCAAGATTGACGCGCTACGTTTTCATTTTTGCTCACATCCTGCAATCGTTGGCGCAAATTTAACCGGTTAACCGAAAAAAAAAAAGAAAAAACAAAAGAAAAAATACATAGAAATGGGAAAAGCGCTTGAAAAATATCGATCGCTCGATTACGCGGTTGCCTTCGGAAGTATTAGGTTGTCCGAAAAGTTCCCTTCGTTTCATAAGGTGATGATAGATGAGCAACAATCTCTGGTTTGTATTATTTTATCGAATTATGTGTGATCCATTTCGTTCTATTTCTATTATTACATTCGTGCATAATTCAATAACAAAACAAAAAACATTTCTATTGTTTCCTTATAAAATAATTATAATTATATCTATTGTATATATAACTATAACTATAATGATATATAATTGTAATAATAATTATAACTATTATTTCCTTATAAAACGAAAGAAACATTTCGGACAACCTAATATTTAGACGATGAGAAACTTCGACTACCCGCGTGTATACAGAGCGTTACGTGAGTGGATTCCGCGTGAAAAGGCAAGTCAAAAATATGAAATAAAATTCTTTCGATCAAAAACAGCTGAAATCGACAGCTCGAACGTTTGTCAGGTATATTTAAATTTAGCTAATTATAAGGTTCAGGTGCAGGTAAACGAGCAACGGGAGACTATTGTAGGCGGGAAAATGAGCGAAAAATGTGAGATACAATTTTTCCCCTTAAGGCTTCGTTCTCGAGAAAATGAAATTTGCATCTGTTTGGTCCAGAGGTGGTTTAGCGCAGGCGCGCCACTCATTTTCCAATTTATTTCTCTCGAGAACGCAGCGTCTTATGAAAACGTTTCATTTTACATTTTCTAGTTACTTTCACACCTGTAATAAACTCCTGTCGATCAATTACGCTCTTGCTCATTGCGACTCGATCAGCCAGGTTCGGTTTGTACGAGCCTGTCGGATGACAAGTCGGTTGGAGCAGTCGGATCGTTCGTACGATATTGCCATGTTGAGTGAAAACGGCGTATCTGTAACTTTCGCTCCATCATCAAGCAATTGCTGGCAGCTAGTGCAAACACAGTTCATCTGTGCGCGTATGAAATAAAAAAACCGTAACGGTGTTTGTACATTGTGACGCAGGACGAAATCGATGCCCGATCGTCGAACGCTGAGAGGCATTTTTCTCAAAAATACCTTCTGACCTGGACGAACGTGTACGCCAAGCAGATTGTGAAAATCGTAGCTCGAGATTTGCGTTCGATCTTTCCAGTTTCACTTCGCGTACCTGTGTATCCGATAGCAGAGGATCCTGTGCTCGTTAAACGAGTTAGCAAAAAGTTAGAAAACAGAAAAAAAGAAATAAAAGTTGCCAGTCGGATCGACCGGACGAGTAAATAATTCACCGTCTGTCTTTTCACCGCGTGCTTTTGATTCGTCACGAGTGTACGATAAGGTTCGCGCAATAAGTCAAAAGTCGAAGTTGCTATTCGGCGAAGAAAAGTCGACGTGCTCGAAGGATTCCATCTTACGGACTACGCGTGTTCGAACAAGCAACGCGGAATGCTGGAAAAGCCTCGTTTCTCGTCCCGACGTCGGCGATGATCGATGAGAAATTCACGGCGAGCGTGCGTTCCTGCCGGGCGAAAATTCCCGGTTTAACTTTCCATGCCGGCTGAGATCGAATTGCTCGCCGTCTTGAAAATTTTTAACGCGCCTTTCAAAAATTCTGCACCGTGTAATTCGTTAATAGCGCGAGCTACTTGCAACTTTTTGGATAATTTCGAGTAGCACGAGAGAGCACTTGCGGTGGAGTTGCGTTCACATCGACGGCTTACGACGTGTAAATATTCTACGTCCACTTTTGGCCAAGTTTCACTTCTCGCACGCAACAAATGCTTCTCGACTGTTTATATGTACGTGTGTTGTATAAAAATCACATTTATACGCAGTTGGTGAATTTGTATCCAGCGTATATGGAGATATTTTCGAGAAGCGTTCCATATTTTCCAGTGCTCCACCTTTGTCGCTTTATCGTACGGAAAAATGCACCACTCGCAACAAATTTCACGATAGCAGTGGCAAAGTCAGAGACAATGGGGAAAGCGTTTGTCGGATTATAAAGTGGCAGTGAATTTTTGAAACTGGAGAAGGCGAGAAGTGGACAGGCGATATTTGCGCTCTAAGCGATCGATAAGATGCTAGTTGCGACGTGTAAGTTACGAAACTGGCGACGAAATTTCCAGTTTCGAAAGAGCGAAAAGCTCGCAGTCAGTTTCGTTATTCGTGGAACCGAGAGAAAGCAGAGATTGTACGCGGCGGAGAGAAAGGTCTGAAAGCTTTCAAACTGATGGAACCACAAATTGACGAAGAATCATCGGTTTCATTGCGAACTGTCAGCCAGATGGAATATTTCGTGGTGATTCGTCGTTTCCATCCACTCCACGTCATTTTCCAGACAAGAATCGCACGACCAAAGAGGCTTCCGTGCGATCCGATTGCGTCTGAAAACGCGAATTTCAACGACTCTTCGTCTCGTCTCTTCTCCTGTGTAAAGTCCCCTTTCGTGAAACAGAAAAAAAAAAAAAAGGAAACAAAAAGGAGAAAAAAGAAAGATCTTGCAAATGCTAAAAGAACACGAACAGAGTGATGTTTCGCTGGAAAAGAAAAATAACTTTTGTCTTGGCATCCATTGAAACGCGACGAGTACGAGCAGTGGTAGCGAAAAGCGGTGCAAGTATATCTGGTACCAAAAACAAGACGAAACTGTGCTGAAAGTAACGTACAAGACGCGTCTTTCTTTAAATACAAATTCAAAAACTTCTGTTCCGAATTCATTGGAATATACACGATATTCCGCATAGCCTGTTGCGACGATATATTTCCCAAACGATTGGAAACAGAGAAAATTTCAAAGGAAATTAAAGTACCGCGTTGTACGTATTTCCTAATGAAACGCTGGCTGAACTTGTCGTCGAATAGAACGACGTTTGAACGTCTCGTTCCGGGCGCAACTATTGCGTTGGCAACTAAGTGATTGCGGGTTTCCTCGGTACCACCTCTTGACAAAACCCGTAATCACTTAGTTGCCAACCCAATAAGAGGGAAAAGCTGAGAATGAAAGCATTTAGAGCGGTTAGATTCGAAGAGAGGCTGGGGGAACATTGCGGGGAAGATAAAGGAGAAGACGGAACTGTGTTGCAAGAAACAGCGGAGCGAAGACAGGATATTTGAGCAAACACGGATACTAAACTGGCAAAGAACGACATGGGACGACAGGGAGTAAAGTATCAGGTTGTGCGAAAAGTTTCTTTTGTTTTATGAGGAAGTAATAGACGCGCAACGTTTTTTGTTTTATATTATCTTGTCGAATTACGTACGATGCATTTTGTTTTGTTGAGACGAACATCGCGACATTTCACAGACTTGGTTGCACCTTTGTACGAAGGTGCACCGTTGTAAAAAACACGTTTGCGAAGGAAAGACACTTTCCGGACAACCTAATACAAGACAGAGCTTGTCTAACTAAACGAAGCAGAGAAGCCAAGCGCTTTGTAATGCAGAAGGAAAAGAACAAAGCGATAAATATTATCTATCCATAGTATCTTTATAGTATCGATATAATTTGCTAAACGTTTTAACCGCGATCAGCCAAAATCTAATTGTTGAGAATGTTGGATCTTAATTGCAGAAATAATGGTATAGGAACACTAAATTTACACTTAGGATTTATATTAGAATAGTTATATATTTAGTTGATAAGCGATTTCAAAGATATTCATCGATACACGCTTGCACGTGTCTCACCTTCTTCCATACCGGACTGTTAACTGAACAGTTTACGTTCCTTTGCTTTCGGGGCGTCGTATTCCCATACGTATATCAATACTACGCGGTCAATCTAGTCTAGCACATAAAATTATACATATCTCGATATTAATAAAACAAATGGTCACATCGTACGATGAAAAAATCGACCCATAAAACGCGACGAAGAAAGTGGAAAATTTGTGTAAAACAACGGACAGCAGATTCTATATTAAACGATTGCAATTTATTTCATATACGTTTAAACACAGAGACACAACTGCATAGAAAAAGCATGTTTGAAATGGCACAGGCAGGATGGTCCGGGCACGATTTCATCGTCGATTCGGAACAATTTCACGGTCCATACGTAACGCGCGATTTCATCCTCTGCCGATATTCGATTTCGCCGGATGAACTGCGATTTTTCGACCGACTAAAATCAGGCGTGGACAGGGCATCGATTATCTGTCACAAAAATACCAGTTCGTAAGGTTGTTCGGCCGAGTACCGGATTTCGTTGATCGCCTATAAACATCCCGTCGGGAAATCTGCAGAAAGAGACGAATCGGATGTCAACCGCGCGTCGTAAAAGCATTCTCTCTGTGTACGTAATCGTGTGCTCCGTACAAATTGCAGTTTTCTTCGGGCGGAGAGGATTTCTTACCAAAGTAAGAGGATCGCGCAGGTCTTTCTCGACGAGATTTTTGGTTCAACGACGCGTAACGAAGGTGTTAGGGAAGGCGTAGTTGGATAGTTTCAACGATTACACGCCTACGATGTTCGTCTGTGTGGTGTCGGTGTCGATGTTCGTCTTTCGTTTTCTCCTTTTTCTTCGTTGTCAGTGCAAAGCTTAACCGAAGCTTGCTTCTACCGTGTCTGTACGTTCCTATTATACATACGCGATATACGTCTCTGTACGTGTACTGGCCTATGCTGTACACGTTCTACTTTATCTCTTGTCTTTCCTTTTCCCGTGTCGGTGAGATATTTAACGTAAAATTAGCTGCCTCGTCGAACGAACGAATTTTTACGGAAACGTAAAACTCTGTTGCGAGACGAATTTTGAGAACTGTGAATTTATTTCACAAGAACATAACTATAGCACGCGTGTATTTTTTTGTGAGAAGGTGTAAAGTCAGGTATTAAGAGAGCTCGTAAAATTCAATCCTATTTTTACATTACACTTTATCCGTGTTTTATCTTGCCACCTGCATGTAATTCTTTTTACGCGCAATACGGTCAGATTATTATTACTATTATTACTATTATTATTATTATTGTTGTTGTTGTTGTTATAATCACTACGTCACACGTTGCATGCAATTTATACAAGCTGTTACATTTTGTAGACTATCGCGAAAGCACGTAACTAAATTTCGCTTAATTCCACGGAATTTTGAAACTTTATTATTATCCAACGATCGTTATCTCCTATGTTGCATACACAGGATCCCATTATCTTATATCCCTTGCATACGTTACATAGCGTCTCTTTTTCTTCCCTTTCCTGTGTTTCCTGAGCCGCAGTCGCCCAAAGTGCGCTCGTTTCGCTGATTTACGCTCACCGTGAACAATTTCGTTTCGATTAAACGATACAAGTTTTTTTTCTTCTTTTGCTAATTTTTAATTCACGAGACATCTACTCGTTGCTTCCAATTGTATTTGGTTTTCACTTTTCTCTATTTTACAGGTTAAATTGTTTAGACGACACGAGTGATACGGAAGAATCTCATCGGCGGAACTTCGTAGGTTTTTAAATTTAAATTAAATTCTATTTTTACTTGCATTCGCCTAAAACGTAGATTCGCATAAAAACACCGACGGACATAGAAAATCGAAGAACTAGGAGAACGAAAAATAGTTGATTTGGAAACGAAATTGTGCGAATTATTCGCCAAGAAATCGAGAATTCTTCGCCACTGTCCTCGATTACGCCAATGATGGAAATTACCAACTACGACGATAACCATAGTAATCCAAGCTATCGCTTCTACTTATAAGTGTAGAATCACGGATGCAACACGCCATACTGTAACGCCGTGCTCTTAAAACTTTCCTCATAAGATTATGCAAGGTTTGCACTGTTATCGCAAGGACAAACCAGCGAGCAACTTATCCAGGACACCATAAAATCTGATCAAACTGGAAGATCGATGAACGTTACGGAACGACGACGAGCCTCGACGTAAAGTCTACAGTAAGCGTAGTGATTGCCACGCACGTTAAGCGTAACTCAATCAGCGTCAAGTGAGTTATAAGCACGTGATTCGCGCGGGACATGCTAAACACGAAGTTCTCCGCATCTCTCGCTCGCGGCACTTATCAAACTCTGTCTCTCTCGATAGACAGACAGAGAGAGAGAGAGAGAGAGAGAGAGAGAAATTGTGCATTTAATCGTTTGACTGTGAACGAATACTGTCTTGGTTATAATGATCGTCATTATACCAACAGATTGCAACGACCTAACTTCCGCGTGGTAGCTTTCGCATTAATTTCAGATTTACGTGTGATTCGTGTTAAATAGCAATTTTATTTTGCTTCGTTAACTCGTTAACGAGATGGTTTCTCGTTACACTTATTTCTCGTTGCGTGGTTTAATGAGATTCGCTTTAACCTTTTACCGGCAAATGTAATAATATATAGGGTGTATGGTGATACGTGGGAGCCAGCCGAGGAGCGAGCAATAGACACGAGAGAAGAGAAAAGTTCGTACGAACGTGTGTCTTATTCGACCCTGTTTCAAAGTTGAAGCCATTTTTGTGTTTCGATAGTCCGCAACTGCGTACCCTCGCGATTTCTTTATGAATAGAAAGATCCATAGATTTTTACTTATTCGAGTTCTGTTCTATCGGATTGGCAACTAAATGATCGCCGATTGTCTCATCACCACCTAATGACAAAACCCGCAGTCACTTACTTGTCAACCCAGTAGATCGTTAGATTTTTATTTCTCGGGCTACTTGGAAATAATCGTGCGCTCGACGCACATTGCCAGTGTCGAAGTACTTGGCGTGCGTATACAACGAGGTTGCCAATAGATTCGACGGATATGCGGAGTTCTTTAAACATCGCGGAATTTCTTTGATACGCGCGCTGCGAATTTGCATGCAGACCGAAGGTGACCATTTTCAACATAAAACGAGATGAAATGGCTACAAGTTTGGAAGAAGATCGAATAGGACGTTTGCTTATACGCACGAACTTTTCTCATTGCTTTTCTGCCTGCTGTCCGCCCCTGAAACAGATCTCGCGTATTAAGTTGTCCGAAAAGTTTCTTTCGTTTTATGAGGAAATAATAGACGCACGTGTTTGGTTTTATATTATTTTCGTACGATCCATTTTGTTCCGTCGAGATAAACACCGCGATATTTCACAGACTTGGTTTCACGCTTTTATGAAGGTGCACTGTTGTAAAAAGAGACACTTTTAGGACAAGCTAATATTATGCTTATTATGAATACGCTTGACGTTGTTATACGTAATTTATATTTATAACGGGAAAGTAGGGGAACTAGGTGGAAAAATAAATTTTCCAAACGTTGACTCGACTTAACGTAAATTTATCAACGAGCGGGACGTTCGATTAGAATTCGGCGCGAATACAGGAGCAGCAATTACCGAGCTGACGCTACTAGCCGAACTAGTGGTTTTCTTCTCTCTGCCAGTTGACGTTTAATTCCTGCAATTTCACCTTTATCGAGATTCGCAGGATTCGCATTAGCGTGATTATATTCCGGAATACGGTCTGGCGCGCTTTTGCACGGACCTGTTTGTTCTGCAGACCCTGGCCCGAGTGCTTTTATCCTAATTAGATCGATTTAATGAAGAAATAAAGCGATCGACGAGCGCCAGAGCAACTCAAAGGCCTGGCTACAATCGGAAAGTCGACGAGGAACTTGTTGCTCCTCGCTTCTTCCTTTCCGGTTGCAACGTTATAATTTGAAATTGCGACGATAGTTGGCGTAAAGTGGTTCTTTGCTACTAAACGAAAAGAGCAAACGTAACACGAAGAATTCGGAGAAATTTTGTATTTTAAGTTACGTTTAGATTGATCGGTACACCTTTAAGCAATCTCTAGCTTCACGTTCTAGCGTAACGCGCTTTTTCTTATTTCATAGACTTTTTACAATTGTAGTATCGCGAATAATGATAATTGATGGTTTATTTACGAATGAATGGATTGTACAGATGTTGATTAAACAGGAAATGATGGTTGTTTAATACGAACTAATCTCAATAACGTACTATACTTTAGACAACTCGATAATTAATTTGCAACTCTCGTCACAACGAATCCAACGCTCTCTCTCTCTCTCTCTCTCTCTCTCACGTGGACCACACTCTCTCGATAACGCTAGTGTCACGTAAAATAAAAAAGAGAAATCGAAGGCGAAAAATAAAAGATACAAATAAAGAAATAAAAAGAGAGAATTTATTTCTTAGCACTTGGTTTACGCTAACTACAACTCACTTCTGAACTCCAGACGCGAATTTTCAAGACTGAAGCTCTTGCAACTTGACTTTCGGCGGAATCCGATTCTTTTTCTTTGTCATCCCTCGATATCCCCACTATTCACGCGTTTGTTAGGCGTTTTCGAACATTCGGCGAAATGATCGTTGGGATATCGAGGGTTCCTTAGGCACCTCGCTTCGGCGACATATATCGTCGCCGAGTGCCGCCACATCTTTACTTCCGTCATCAGCCCATCGGTTCCGAAGCGCGGCCAGGTCTCTGATGTTGATTGAGATGTGGTTGGCGTTGTCACGTAAAATAAAAAAGAGAAATCGAAGACGAAAAATAAAAGATACAAATAAAGAAATAAAAAGAGAGAATTTATTTCTTAGCACTTGGTTTACGCTAACTACAACTCACTTCTGAACTCCAGACGCGAATTTTCAAGACTGAAGCTCTTGCAATTTGACTTTCGGCGGAATCCGATTCTTTTTCTTTGTCGTCCCTCGATATCCCCACTATCCACGCGTTTGTTAGGCGTTTTCGAACATTCGGCGAAATGATCGTTGGGATATCGAGGGTTCCTTAGGCACCTCGCTTCGGCGACATACATCGTCGCCGAGTGCCGCCACATCTTTACTTCCGTCATCAGCCCATCGGTTCCGAAGTGCGGCCTGGCCCCCGATGCGGACTGAGATGTGGTTGATGTTACACTAGCAACTCTATCTCGACAACGCAACTCGCACTTTCTGACCTCTCCACTGAAACTGTCTGTAAATTTGTCTTTCTACCTTAGCATCCCTTTTGTCCCTTTGTTTTAGTGTTTGTCCTAGTGTTTTGTCCTTTGGCTCAGTGGCCAGGGTCACGCAATGATGGGCCTGTCGACACCTCGGCTCGCGACAATGTTTATGATTCACCCGATATCTTTTGTCCACGATACTAAACAATCAATTCTCATTGAGAATTATAAGTAAATTATTTTGGCGTGGTACTGTAACTTGGATAATAAAAGTTTATAGAATGTTTGATTCTAGTTGAATCTAATGCTTCGATCCAAAGAGTATTGTCTTTTTAGTCTGCGGATCTGATCCGTCGTGTCAAGTAATTGGGTAACTAATGGGTTTCGGTGGTTGTTAACTCTTATATCATATGTGTTACTGAATTTGGATATTTCTTCTTTAACTGTGTAACGCGCTTAACGTCGATCTTCCTTCTACAAAAAAGCACCGCGATACGAATCACGATATTTCGTACACGTTATATTTCGTATTCGACGATCAGTTTTTGAGCAGATTTCATGTTACAAGTTTGAATCGTAGCCGTCTCCCTTTTTAGGGAAAATTAGGAGCTGATTGGCGGTTCGTTGGTAACGAAAGACACGTTGAAATACAAAGGACGAGGGAAATTGTAAAGAGGAAAATGTAAGGTATTTGTGGATTCATCGTTGTGTAAAGGATCGAGTGACACGTACATATAATTATCGTTAGATTTCGTCAAAGGGTAAATTTGCGTACAACTCCTTTGTACTTACCGCATTCGCCGACCACCGACGTGAAATTACGTCTTTTGACGACAACTACAGCTGAATACCGCGATTTGAAATTACATCGTTTTATAAAATAATAAAATGCCAAGTTCTTCACGAGTCGATTTTCCAGGTATATAATCTACATACGTACGGAATTCTATCATCTAAAGCCATACGAGGAAGATAAATTAAAAGAGAAAATAAAACTTCTAGGATCGACCAGATGTATCTTTCGATATGCAACGTGCAAGTATCCATCTCTCTTTCAGCCATGTTAATTGCTGAAATTAAAATTAAAAGCCCGCTTTAAAGTGGAACCCACGCGGGTCCTATAAAATTCTCAGAAATGTAAAAGCTATTCGCACGAAAGCTCCATCGTACGTACACGAATGACGGAATTGCTCGTAAAGAAGGTTCGAGCAAAAGCGGCGAAGCTTCCAGGCACTTTCCTCCCTGCGTTCGATTCGCGTTGCCACGTTCCAAGTTTTAAAGGCTGGAGAATCATTATGGCGGGAGAATAGAACGGATATAAAGAGTCTCGTAGAATATAAAACCTCGCAAAATCGGCTCGTAGCCCAGAGGATGACCGACCTCTTTCGTCGACCGTCTGCAACTTCCTGCGTCGCACCTTTCGTTTCTTACTTTCTTTTTAACTTGACTGGCGGCGACCTTCTGCATTTAACCGAACGTCTCATCGCCGCGTATATCGTATTTTATCATCCCCAGACAAGCCACCTTTATCACGATTAACGATACTATACGATATTGTTAAGAATTGTGGATCTTTGGTGCCGAAATAATGTTGAAGGAACATTGACTATACACTAGGATGTAATATTTAAATAATAATATATTTATTACTAGAAGGATTTCTCACATATTCTTCGATACATACTTGGACGCGTCTCCTCACTTTCTCTACACTCGACGACTGCTAACCGACTCTTCTGGATGCTTCTTAACAACTGCCGATCGTCCTCTGTCTCAACTCAGGCCTGGACGCGCTCTGACGCTACACACGCATGTATCCACACACTGATACTCATATACAAGTAACTCTACGCGCATTTAACCCAGTCCAGCACGAAAGATTATACATATCTCAACAGATATATAAGATATATAGTGGTAGTAGGTTTGGTAACGGTATGACTTATGTCAATATCGTTCGGGCCAACAAAATTAAGTATGATGCGCCGTCAGTCTATATGCATGCAGTTGTCACGTAAAATTATGCAAAAGAACAACAAAAAAGAATAAAAAAAAAGAAACTTTATTTTTCTTCTAACACTTGGTTTTACAATCTACTTCCAAGCTCTAAGCGTGACCTTTTAAGACTGAAGCTCTTATGATTTTTTACTTTCGATCGGATCCGATCGCTTTCTTTTGTTATCCCTCAACATCCCCACCGTCCACGCATTTGCCAGGCGTCCGCGGCCGTTGCCACGCGCTCTTTCTTCTAGAGCCTTCGGTGGAAGGACCGTTGGGATGTTGATGGTTCATTAGGCACTTCAGCGATATACATTGTCGCCGAGTGCCGCCACATCTTTATCTCCGATTTTAAAGTGAGCCGGTCGTGACACAGTCATCGTTCCTCGCTAACTCAACGGCTCTCTTTCACGCCGACCACACTCCTTGACAACGCTGACAACACTCTTGAACCCGACAACGCCAACAACATTAAAGCCTCGCAAACTCACTACGGCTACCTTTTATACGCTGACTCCGGTATACCTGGCCCGCACGTGTCTCATGGTCAAATAGAGCTTCTTGACACTTTGAGTGCCACGTTGGTCATAACGAACAGCCACGGTTTCTCCTGTGACGCCACGGTGGTCATTGGTGACCGGAGCGCTCGAACTTCTTACAATTGTAAAAACTGAATGAAAACTGACAGTTAGGGAATTTTGAATATAACCGATAAATAGAAGATACTTTGAAGTAAAAAGTGCCCCATTGAACGATTAAACATTTTTATTAGAACATCGATAAAAAAAAAATGAGAACAAATCTTGCATCTAACAGTGCACTGTGTTTGCGTCCACATCTTTGAGGGGTAATCTACGAATATTATTATAAACACAGCTTAGAAAATAATCGTAAACGCTGCTTTACAATCGTATAATTGAAGTTACAAGTGTGAACATACCTTAATATTATATGTAGAATGAGCAAATACAGTTTACTAATGTCTTCACACGTTTCAACGATATATTCTGCACGCTTTGCTTACAAAGAAACAACGAACGCGAATGGTTTGTTGAAATAAACGGAGCCTCGTTACAATATGTCGCTGTCAACTGTTACCCAGGCGCCACGGTGGTCACCCGTGACCAGCAATAAGAAAAACGGTGCATCGGGGAAGAATGTTGTCTTACATCGTCAATTTATTACTATTTTGCCATTATACGCTTTGAATAATAAAAATACTCCCGTGCCGTCCTCAGCGAAACGTGTGATTTCGGTGTGGCAGTCAAAGTGTTAATTACGTAGGCTTTTCCCCCGATACTACGATCCTTACGTGATTTTCTTCTTTTACACCGTGCGAGTCAACCTTCGGGTTTTACGTTCGTCCGTCTGGGTGTACTTTATACCGCGGTCTGTTAGCAGGGAAATTCGAGATATCACAGCGAGATAGAGGGAATTCCCTTAAGATTAAATTACGAGCTATCGTTTCCACCATTGTCAAAAGCGAAGGAGGATTTTTCATAGAAAAGTTGTTTGTTCCGGCGCGGACTATCGTAGAATCGTGTGTCGAGGTTAATTCTGGATTTCCAACCTCGAAGAGCAATCTGTGCGATGGTAGAGTTTCGAAATTTGTGCAACGACCGTGCGCAAAATGTTTCTAGTCGGTGAATAGTTGGCAACAAAAGTGGTAGTAAAGCGCGGTGGTTGAGCTGGATGATGTCGAGGATCTCGGTTGCTGGAAAATTTAGCCGGCAGAAGAAACTTCCACTTCGCTTTTCTCCACTTATTCGCGTGAAAATTTATCAACCGTGGTCACTCGCTTCCTCGCTGCTCGCATCTTTCTCCAATTTTTAACGCGATTTTTATCGCGCTCCTCTTGTTTACCAAGACAACGTCGGACGGTTCTCGTTAACGAACGCGACTAAACGTCGAATTTATAGAGCGCGAAATTTAGCGGAACAACGTAAAGCGGAAAACTTCCGCTGGAACGAGTGGTTCCCACGCGAGGACGATATTAGCTCGCCGATGGAGTCTCACGGGACTTTCCTTCGCTCGAGCAGCGTCCGAGATACTCTCGTCTCTTCGCTTATCGTTATCAAGTTTCGTTCGACGAGATCGGCCAGTTTGATTATTAAAATGCTCGCTTTAATGCGGTTTCTCCGGGAGCTTGAAATGAATTTCTTTCGCCAGAGGCGGATGGATGTTTGCGCGTTGTAATCGAAGTTTCTAATTGTTTCTGAGAAATTCTTGCGTCATTATCGTCGATGAAAATTTATCGTGTAGAAAAGACAGCATGAGAAACGGAGGCATCTCTTTAGAAATATCACTCCAACTTTTCTTACACCTCGCGTGTACCGAGAAATACATCCGCCTCTAACGATATTACCATTTTGTTCACCGCAATTGACACTATCGTACCCAACACTGTACGAGTGTTTCGGCTGTCTAAAAGAAATCATAAAAGATATAACTTAGAAAAAACGAAGCTGGCACCCCGCTGGGGGTAGCCACCCACATACTATATTTATTTTTATTTTATTTTTTTTTTTTTTCACCAATAAGATATAACACTTTACCAAATGTCCATAAGGACAAATTGTAAAAAAACCAAAATAAAATAAAAAAAAAAAAAGAAATGTCCTTGCGGAATTTCGCGGGTATTCGTTTCAGCAGCCAGCTTCTCCTCCGAGATCTAAAAACGCACTGAAACGTTTCGGTGCGGCTCGTGGAAGATCCCAATCGCTTCGTTCCTTCATAGCGTACGTATTAAGTCGTCCGAAAAGTTCCTTTCGTTTTATAAGGAAATAATGAATGCACGACATTTTCCGTTTTATATTATTTCATCGAATCACGTATGATCCATTTTGCTTGATCAAGATAAAAATCACAACGTTTGAAAGATTAGGTTTCACGCTTGTATAAAGATGCGTTGTTGTAAAAGACGTGTCTGTAAAAGAAAGACACTTTCCGGACAACGTAATACCAATACAATTTTAAATACATTGTCGGTGAAAGTATCCGAACACTCGTACAAACATTTCATAAATACGTCGACGTGCGTGTGGCGCAACAAATTTTCAAAATGTCATCCGCACCGTAAAAACACTCGATCGTCGCTATTTGAAATCGTATTGTACGTAGCGTTCCTGTCGTTGCTGCGGTTTAGCGAATATTCCATCGTCCTAAAGACGACTGTCAGGAGACAAACTGTCCATCGTTAAGAATTAATCGACGTGTCGTAAAAGTGGCGCCAAGAAGAATGATTCTAGGGAAATTCTACAGAAGGAAAAATGTGCAGGATACGACGATAAAATTCTCAAGATCAGCCGAACATAAACGAAAGTTGTGAAACGCCGGGACGAACAGGTGTCCGCGGTCTGTGTCGTCGCGACGGTGGGCCGTCCGTGGCGACGTAGCGCGTGCGTACAGCTGGAAAAGCGGTTATATCCAGCAAGAGGACCGCGATCAGGGTTGGACGAAGCACGGGGGGTGAAGCACGCTGCCGGAAAGAAGGGGCGCTGCGAGGAATGAGGGCCAGTGGGCTAGTAGTATCCGCGATAACGTCGCCTCAGTAGATCGTCGGCCGTCGCGCGGCTCCTCTCGCCAACCCTCGCGAAATTCCGCGCGAACCAGCCCCGAGCCGCGGCCGCCCTTACGCTTCGCAGAGAACGCGGAGCACCGTAAACCGGAAGTTCGGGCCGGAACAGTCGCGAGACACGTGTTTCGCGCGCGGCACGTCGCGAAGCCGAGGATCGTTCGATGGAATTGTGGCGAGTGAGTGGTCGTTCGAAGTTCCTTCTGTGATTCGTTCGGATTCGTGTTGAAATTCTCGCGTTGTGTGCACGTGTGTCTGTCTATCTGTCTGTCTGTCTTTGTGCGTTACGTTCTCGATTCCACCGTGAAAGTGTTTACCTGCGAACTGAAATTC
Organism: Bombus pascuorum; assembly: GCF_905332965.1. Lineage (NCBI taxonomy): Eukaryota > Metazoa > Arthropoda > Insecta > Hymenoptera > Apidae > Bombus > Bombus pascuorum. The sequence continues at coordinate 14,984,923 of NC_083494.1, read as the reverse complement.
GAAAACACTTGCCAAGTTGCGAAGAAATAGTCGCGCGCGCGCGTGTGTGTGTTTGTGTGTTTGTGCGCGGTGCTGTGAAATCGAAGAAAAATTGCTTCGGTGGCTATCGTTAATGGCTGCCTGTTAATCGATCGCAGATCGAACAAGGTGAATCGAAATTGTCGATCGTAAATTAAATTTAAGATGGTTGTTAGAGGAAGGAGAGAGAGTTTGCAGATTTTTGTAGGTCGATGTCGACGCGGTATACGAACGTTGTATTAGATCAGGGGTTGCCTGGTAATTGGTAGGAGATAGAAGAAGTTGAGTCGAAATTGTTGATCGTAAATTAAATTTAGGGCGGTTTTTGCAGGGGGTAAGAAAATTTGGACGTTCTTGCGCGTCGAAGGATCCTGTTAATCGGTTGCAGATCGAGCAAGGCGAATCGAAATTGATCGCAAATTAAATTTAGGCTGGTTTTTAGAGGAAGGCGAGAGACAGAGAGTGTGCAAGTTTGTACGGAGGTAGAAGTTTGTAATTAAAATTTAGTTCTTTTGGGGAATTTAAGGTTGGAACGTTGGAGAATTGCAGGTCCCATTGGGGTTTTTATTTGGAGAATAATTACATAATTGATTTAGGAAAGGAACGAAGAAGAGCGGAGCAAAGGGTTGGCAGCATCCCCTAGCGGGAGAGGCCAAGGTTTCACCCTTCTCGATAAGAAAGATCTACTCTTTGGCGCGCTACTCCAGATAAGATTCGATTATTAATCGCTTGATTGGTAACGCGAGAACTTTTCTTTGAAAAAAGTTTCATTGTTCCATGAAATATAACGTTTCGAAATATAATTATACAGTTTTTTTCCTTCCTCACTGAAAAAATTCTATTTGAGAAATTTGTATTCTTCCATAGAGTATCGAATAGCTTGGCGTTCTATATCTGTGCAAATAATTTTCTAAAGCATGCGTGAAAATATCCAAATGGTGAAATACGTTCGTTTCAATTTACAGATACGTGTATTAAGTATCCTGGAAAATATTATACAAATACAGCTTGGACGAATCTCTTGGAAATGAAACAAACGTTCCATTAAAGTAAAATTCAGTTTGCTATATTTCGACGAGATAATCTTTCGCTCTTTAAACATACAGCTATACCACGAACGCGTATTCAATTTAACTATCAATAAAATATTGATTTTGTCGTTAATGTTCAATCCAACCATAAGAAATCTCTCGTTATGTTTCGTACCTTCCCTTCAGAAATTTGTCTACGCCTCTCTTTCTCTTCTCCCTTTGCGTTATAGCAACGTATTACACAAAATCCCACTTTTGTCACAAAGCTCTAGCTATCCAGCTGCCACTCGTCTATTAATAAATCGTCAAACACTTGTAATCGTCGTTTGCTCGCGTTAACGAAGGTTTCCTTGTCGGCTTTCCAGCAACACAACTGTTACGATTTAATTTGAATTGCCCTGCGGGCGACCGATTGCACCGAGTCGAGATATCGGGTTATCTCGAGCCACAAGGCTCGAGAGTTTTTCGTCCTGCTACTCGTGAATATTCAAACTCCACATTGCCCGCTAATAAATTAATCCGACCGAGCTGTGCCTCGTTTCTCTGCCGAGATGATAATAAATTGAACTCGTTTATTCCCATCCGTAACACAAAACCGCCCAGAGAAAATTGCACCGATGCACGTCATTCCGGAAGAGAATGAGCATTGTTACAACGTTGGATTTCGTGTTTTTCGTACGATAGGAAACGAACCGCGGTGCTTTCCGATCAATCGTTCGATCGTGAGAGTCGAACGTTCGAATTATTATATTTCTACGATTCATCGTGGCTGTTTAAATTACCTTTACGATAGATACCTATCTCGATGATGTTGATACGCCTGCCGCTTTCTCTGCTTCGATTAGAGTTAAAAGAAAAAAGAAATAAAAGAACACCGATAAATTCGATAAATCTGTCGGAGAAGGCGTTTTACGTACGTGCGTCTTCGAATTTCATTTCAAATTTTCGACGTCTTTTCAAACGTAAGCGGATTAGATACCACGCTAATTCGCAGACAAATGTTCATGCATTTGATAGATGAAGCAGAAGAGTGGAAACTATGTGGAAAAAGAATTTTCTTTTAGATTCTCCACCAATTTCGTTTTTCTTTTTCGCAAAGAATCATGTTCTTCGGCCTGGTACAATCAATAACCGGCCGCCCTGTATAACCACGTAGATCGGCTGATGCAGCCGAGAGTCTGCTCGTGGCAATGAAGGATAACCCTTTCTGCGGATGGATCTACGGCTTTTCCGGCCGGGAATCGGAAAACGTTGGGTTGATAGCATGCTGCCAACGGACGTTCTCACCGCGTGCATCGATAGAGCCAAAAATTTCCCCGTCCAGACGACGTTTTGCTCCCTTAACGGGTCGATATCGATTTCGTTTTTCCGCGAGTATTGACGTCAATTTGCTTCCACGTAAGCCGATTACACGGAAATCGATGCAGGTGCACTGCTTTAATAACTCGTACGGATCTTTATAACAGCCATAATTATGAGAGATGTATCGTGATCGCCAAGAACGACTAGATAGAATAGAAAAATTGTTTAGAGGAATATAGCGAAATTGGAAATAGCGAGGAATCTTTGATTGCACGAATCAAGATATATAGAAACCTGGAGAGAGAGAAAGAGAGAGGGAAAATAAACTGGCCAGTTTCGAAATTTATTTCTGATAAAAATCGACATATATGTATGGTATCGAAGTAAAATTCGATATTTTATAGTGATAAACGCAAAACGTTACTTTACGAAGACTAACAGTGGACTGGCTCACGCTACTATCATCTCGAGTTTTAACTTTTTTTCGATCTCTGATCGACGAATCTCGTAGATTTTTACGCGCTCAAAACGAATCTGTAAATCGCTATGTTTCCAGCACAGTATCGTACATCATCGCTGCATACATACGTCATACTGTCGCCGTCGCGTGTTTTACCAAACGGTTTCGCTTTCGTACGAGAAACAAAACGTGATTTTTCAGTTCTTTCTACGCTCTCCTTAGAAACGTACGTTCCATCGCGTCCTACGATCAGCTCTCCTGCTGGTTGCTTAGTGCTCGAAATAAATTAAAAGCGAAAAGTGGTGCGTTTTGCGTGTCGTTTTTCACTGAAATCTTCCTGATAGGGGACAGGTGCTACGAAAGGAACGATGTTTCTTAGCGTCGATTTCTCACGATATGATCGTAGCTATTGAAAACGTAAGCGGAAGAAGAAAGCGCGTTCATTGGCCTGCGATAAAAATGTATTACAAGTTCATCGATAGTAACAGAAGATAACAGAATTTTAGATTTTGAAACCAATCGAAAATGTCCCTTTTGCGACTAGGTGATTTTGAGTGGGTCGTCGGGTTTGCGTCAAGAAAGGCACGCGTTAATGGAAATGAACTTATCGCCAGCTACAATTCTACATTCTAACGCTACAAAGCGGTAGAACCTGTGACAAAAATGAACTCCTTGCGCTATAAATCATCGGTTACAGAGTGTAATTTATCTTGAATACTTTGACAGATTCTTCGATTACAAAGTAAACGTTTCCACGAAATTTGCGTCCTAGAAACCAAGTTCGACGTAGGAATATCCACGAGCGGTATGTTACAAGTACGTATATCGGAAATCTACGAGACATCGAAGTAATAAAATAGTTTGCCAGTAGCCTCGTTCAAGACTATAGATGAGCTATATCGTGAAACAAGCCGAGGATAAGGAAAATGATCGATCAAGTTTGGTGAGACCTAGGCAAGTTGATACAGGGGCACGTTGATCCAGAGAATAATTATTTCGACATTGCGTATACAACTGGATGAAAATGAAATGTACACACCGTGTGGTAGTAAGTATTCGATAAGCGCAATTCGACATAATCGAGTACATGGTACAGGCGGTGTATCGAGATAATTTCTATCCGTATCAACCTGGGCCTGTATCAATTTGCCCCGGTAACCTACTCGTTGAATATTCTCCTTTCGCTCGAATACGAGCTACTTGTAGCGATATGGCGCTCTAACGCTTCGTACGTAACTTTGTTTCGTAAAACGCCACAGCGAAACCAAAGGAAATTTTCCTTTTGCACCCGAAACACGTCAAGTCCGTTGTTGCGCTATTGTGTCGCGAGTGAGACCGCGGCGAAGTTTACGCGAAACGACTAGACAGTGGCGTTGTCAGAAACGACGGAATAATTCTCGCTCGTAGTACGTTTCGAATTTCGGCAAAATGATTTGCCTCGTTGTAAGAAACTTGTGCCTTTCGCCCGCGTATCGGCAAATTTCCTTTTAACGTCGTGCATTTCAATTACGAAAGACAATTCGTCGCAGGAAATTCGTTGGCTACAATTTTACGAAAATCGTACGAGAAATCGAGCGATCTCGACGAAATGACTGGACGTAAATATTTCAACGAGTTGGAAAGTGAGTTCTCTGGCAAACGGTTGGATGTGTTTGACGGATCGATAGACAAGCAAAAGGAGGACTCGACGATGAAAGTTTGGTCGGTCAGAGCGACATTGTCACAACGGCGACGATCGGAGCCGCGCGATCGGAAAATGGAAACGGGAATCAATCGCGTTTTCGCGAGTAGTTCCACTACGGGCAAGCTTGTTGTCTCTGATGACTTGCTGCTATCCTATTTGAATTTATATTGGTGGCTCGGTATTCGATCCACGTAAAGTTTGTGCAAAAGCAAACGATACGATGTCGTATCGTGACAACACGATTCTGCGCCAATTTATCCGACTGTACGCTCGATTACGCGTATTCGGAAATGTTGCTCCAACTAGATGCCCGTCAAATTAACTCGTCCAGGACTAGCGTTAACGCGACATTTAACCCGCAATTAACGATGGCAGCTGCTTTAATTTTACTGACAGCGATATCTATACGAGCAATGTTTATCTTGTTGAAAAGAGTTCGTACCATGCTATTGCATCAGGCACATTTTTAATCGAATTGAAATACTATTTAGCTAAGTATGTTTGGTAATTATGAAATACGTATCCCATTAATAGGAGACAAAATTTTGATGGGTGGTAGAAGACGGTTTTGCATAGCTCAGGCAGCATAAATATTCGAAGGACGTTGTTCTGTAGGTTCTAGGAAATTATGAAAATACAATTTTTTTTTCTCGGCAAGATGATCGAAAAATTGTAAAAATGCGATTGGAACACGAAGAGAGCAGAGGGCAAAATTGGAAATCGTTAACTTCGCATAATCGTAACTTGGTAACAAATGGATGAAATTAAAAAATTCAAACGCTATTTTATAGGTAGAGGTGGATATTTGTACCGTATGTCGGAAATAATTGGCGGAAATATTTTTTAACGTTCCTAGAAAGTGATCAATTTCGATAACAAGTATCTTTTCGTTTATTCGATCGTGTGATAGCGAATCAACGCTTGGGAGTAAAATATGAGATGCAGATGTGAGATAATGGGGATTTTGTTTTGTTTGATAATATTAATTGTTTAATATCATTACAGTCGCAGATAATAGAGCGATACAACAAAATATGTCAGTTTACCTTAGTGATATTATGCAGTATAACGATGATATCATAGTATTAATTGGATCGAATTCACGTGACATATTAATCAACTATTTATAATTTAAAAGTAAAGTACATATCAATGATAATTGTGTATCGACAATGAAATAAATAGATGACATATTTCACGTGAAAATGCAAACTGTCAATTAAAAAGAAAATGATATTTCAAAGAAGAAAACGTTACGTTTCAAAGAAAGAAACACGAGGAACTCGTTGTATGAGAATCTTAATTTTATTGTAATTCGCGATACTCTTAGTATCTTTTGCCATGATATATCGCCTCTGTTCTCTTTTCGAAGACAATTAACCTTCTCTTCTGATTGCAATCCACTTCGATTCGCCACTACGCTCTGCAGACGAAAAATATATCAAAGTTGAAGACGATGCAATCTGAACGAAAAAAAACGACGAATTTATATGGAAAAAGATCGATAAATTACGTAGAAGATGATTTATTTAAATTCGTATAAATTCATATTCGTATTTACTCTGTTATACATAGAGAGCACAATAATGCTCACTATATTACGAATTAGTATAGAAAACGAATATATAGAAACGTAAGTACAACAGTGTAAAAAGCAATGAAATTTCCTCGCAGATTTAATAGCTTACACAATTATCAAAAGAATGGCCGACTGTTAACGTTAAATTAAACAGTCCAAGTAATTGAAATGTTGCACTTGAAATCTCTCCTTCCTCTCCATTTACGCTAGAACCTCGATAATTGTACGAAAACCAGGTCGACGATGCACGCAATTAACGAAATCATCGATCAAACCTTTCGCTTGTTGTTAGAAAACCTAAAATCCTTGCTTCGCGTTCCGCAATGGCAATAACTCATCGTTTGTTTCGAAAATAAAATGATTCTATCTCTCCATGCTACTCGCGTACGTTTCTGCGAATCTCCCATAAAACGCGCGACGATCGGCTAATCGCAATCCATAAATAAACGTGCATCGAGGTTCTAGCTGTTACGACCGAAGCAAGATCACGATCAACCTGAAAACCAAGCCGTCACCATTCGCAGAAAATGGTGATCCAAGAAGAATCCATCGATTTTCATAAATTTATTCAAAAACTAAAGATAGAGACGACGTTCAAAATTCACGAAGGCTAACGAAAGAAAAAAAACATCCCTCTAGAGAAATCAGCACGTGCGCGATCCGATGGATTAGCCAAAGAAGACGGAGAAGCAGGAAGACGCGGTCGCAGATGCCAGCGGTGTCGTGCAGCAAGTAGAGGCAAGAAATTCCTAGATCAGCCGTCTTCAGCGATGATCGGCTCGTCGACTCCAATGATCGATCGCGCGGATCCTTACGAGGCCGTGGTCAATACCTGCTACGAGGACCTTCTGCTGTTGGCCAACGACAGCGGCGTGCTCTGCGAAGGTTCCCGATTCGCCGTGCCTGGAGTACGCAACGACACCGATTTGGATGGCGAACCGGTGAACGGAACAGGTCTGGACGTCGACGTCGACGGTTTGAATAATTGGTGGGCTATGTTAGCTCTGGTCTTGGTCCTGGGCACCGCTGCTGGCAATATTTTAGTCTGCCTGGCTATCGCCAGGGAAAGGCGGCTTCAAAACGTCACCAATTACTTCCTGATGAGCCTGGCGATCACGGATCTGTTGGTCGCTGTGCTCGTGATGCCTCTTGGGATTCTTACGTTGGTCAGAGGTAAGCGTTCGGTTGCATGAGAAACTAGCGTGTGGCTGCGAGAAGTAGCCGGCACACTATTGTCTTATCTATCGGTGTAGTTAGTTCGCGTACTAATTAATTAGGTTCGGGTATATCGTTTAATCTTCGCGTGATTCTCGAAAATTTCAGCAAACTTTCAAAGTGAAACGTACAGTTTGGTAGAAAAATAAAAATAAAAAAAAGAAAAAAAAGAAAAGAACTGGCTTCATCGGAACAGAAGAGCGTGCATTAGTATGTTTTATAGCCACTGTGTATACGCTGTTAAACGACCGATGTGCAAAATTGAGTTCTACTTGATAATTAGTAGTTAAAGCGTGTGTAAACGATTGGCTCTCTGGCGTAGATAATTTAATACTTTTGTATAGCGAATGACGTATGGCATCGACTAATGTATTTCAAAAAACACGTATAGGATTTCATTGAAAATCGTGTAGCTCGAAAATATCGAACTCTGTTTGTTCGAATTTCAATGGTGCGGTCTTATCGACGATCTAAAAGTAGATTTAGATGAATATATTTTCTAGATTACTCGAAAGCTTTCTAAAAGCTTGAAACTTTTCGTGCACCGTTCTAAATTGAAACGTCTTCTAATTGAAAAAATAATTATGATTTCCTGCCAGCCTGTTCCCATCTAGGTCATCCGAATAATTTAGAATTAGAATATCTAATGTACGAACACTTTGTTTGCATTAGCTGCTGGAAATGTTCGATTCCTGGAACTTGCACGATCTGCATAATATCGTAATTAAGTGAAATTTAATCCAACGCCGAGCGTAACTCGTAAATTCCTGAAATATTCCACTCACGTCTCTACTGCATTGCAGTGCATTTTTCTTGCGTTCTGAGAACATTCGACGAGATATCGAAATCTTAAAAATATCACTCTACGGAGATGGCCCCGTGTCCGAATATTAATGCGAGTATCTGTGTACGTGCATAGCGCCTCTGACGCGATCGAATCGTTTCGTCTCTCATCTTTACACTTGGCGAATCTGGGTAAATTGAAACAGAGGGAAAGACACCGACGAGTAACGATTTAAAGTTCATTTTTATAGACAGCTCGGCTGGAAGCTTGTTCTTTTGTTTCTTTCCCTTTGTTCTTTTCTTTCTTCCCTTTTCGTTCTATATTTTTTTTTTCCAGATAAATTGAAAGTGGAGGTGTAGGATAATTGAAAAATGTCAGACTGTCGAAAATAATTTTAATTAACGGAAGAATGCGCAGGAGGATGCAGAGACGTGGTTAACGATGTTGAACGAGTTTTATGCGGAATAATTGGATCCCTCTGATTTATAGCGTCCAATAGAAGTAACGTTCTACGTAAAATTGTTTGTAGAGCATTTCTCTTCTGATTTTCTTGCTTCCTCTTTATTTTCCGCTTTCGTTTCATCCTGTTATCCTTACATTCGTAAGCTATAATTATATAAATCAACTTTTAACTCTCGTATATACAGCACGTATTTGCACGTCTTACTACTCGTTCGTCCTCGATAGATATCGACGTATAAACTCACAGTATGCTACACGTAATCAATGGCTTTGACAGCCGGGCAACTGTTAGGTACAGATCTTTGACAAAGTTTTACACAGCACATCTGTTGTTAGACAGGACAATGTGGGCGGAACTTGGAATCCGGAAATGCTGACCAATTTTCACTTGTCACTGATTTCTTGGCTATTTGCTAGCTTTGCTACTATCTCTTGCTCTATTCTAACGTCACGTTTCAGGATGACGCGTACATAAATATTGCAATCAAACGGTACACATTGACGTCAATGAATGTTAATTTTCATTAATGAAATTTAAACATTAAAGATAGTCTCGATTATGCTTAAATAATGATCTCAAATACGACGAACGAGTCTAATTTTCGCAGAATATAACAGACTGTTAATTAGTTCTAGAACTTTAAAAAGTAGTATCATTTTAGACGAAGTAACGATTTCTACGTATTTCGGACTAGGGTTATTATTAAATTTGAAATACAACGATAATGTCAAATCCGATTAAATAACCAAGATATTTGCTCAGTTTAAAATTAATTCCAACATAAAATTATGGTTTAAAATATCTGTATTTCACTGTAAAATATTGCTGTCGATAAATATAGATTCGTAAATGCACATTTAACAAGAAATGCATAAATTTTTAATAATATATCGGTGAATATATAAATATGAATTTCTTTGCATTTTGTACGCGATATACTTTGCATAATGCGACGAAGAATTACAATAGCATCCGTACTATCTTTTGCAATAAATAACATGTTTTCATATTATCTATGAATCATAAATCTCGTACGATACGGAATTCGTATAGCGTAGAATTTATGCTTTGCGCCATGCATTATAATAAAAATATAAAATACATATGTATATATATGGAAATAAAAAAATATTTGACAGAAAATATTGCACGAATGTTTAACAATTTACAAGGTAAGTAGTATACTGTAATAACGTAATGAAAATATAAATTTTACATAAGCAAATTTTGTCCCAATCCTATTCTTTTGTAATTAGCGAAATTTTGTTCAAACTGTACGCATACATAACCGTGTACATAAATGTCGTATACGTAAAACAGGTTCTTTTGACTATTCCTTAACAAAATCTCATGTATATCTTTTATACTATGAGTAAGAATAACAAAGAATAATAACACTTGAATATAGGACACGTGTTAAAGTCGAGTAAAACTCGCAATTAATACTAAATATTAAACATTAACATTAAATATTAAATCGAATTAAATAATATTAAATTTGTCTTTCAGATAATTTTTACAGTTTTTCTAACCTTCTAATAGATCGATTGATTCTATCGAAAAGAAATGCGACTCTACAACGAAAACTTGTACAAGCAGAGAAAGTGGAAAAACGACTCGCACGTTTCACCAATTATCTGTCAATGCTCAGTTTGCAGCTGGCGATGAATCTCCTGGTTTTTACTTTCGAGAATAGATAATTCCACGCTTTTAAACGGTATTAGACCTCGTTTTCCTCGCGAGCAATCACGCCGACAATTATACTTTTCTCGCGATCCTTTCTGGGAGCCGATCCATTATGCATAAGAAAGCCCGCTGAATGAAAAACGGCCTTCGGTTTTTCCACCTATCACGCGAGAAAAGCGATCACCTGTGAGCTAACTATCTGCGAATTGCTTGGAAACTGATGTTTAGAGTTTGCATCTGGGGACCAAGCACGCTGGAATTTATTCTTTCGATCTTCCTCGAGGCGAAAAGTTGGTTTTAAACAGGGTGTATCACGCAACTGAGACAAACTTATAGCTTTAACTCTCCGCAGGTAAACGTATCTTTTTGTACTCTGCGAACCGAGTCATTTTTGTCTAATTTTTGTACCATGTTAGATTTCTCAGATCAAAAATCTGAGAAATTTCCCCGAGACTCGTCGACGTTCCTAACATTCAGGTTGTACAGGGTGTAGTTGAATAACACGTATTAGGTTGTCCGCAAAGTGTCTTTCTTTCGCAAACGTGTTTTTTACAACAGTGCACCTTCGTACAAACGTGAAACCAAGTCTGTGAAATGTCGCGTTGTTTATCTCAACAGACAAAAGTGGATCGTAAGTAACTCGACAAAATAATATAAAATAAAAACGTCGTGCGTCTATTATTTCCTCATAAGACGAAAGAAACTTTTCGGACAACCTAACACAAGCTTGTACAGGGCCTAAGGATTTTTTGTGAAAAAATAAAAAAATACAAATTAATAAAATTTTGTTCGTACGATGCTTCCTTTTCGAGGCAGTCGAGTTTGAAAATTCATCGAGTATACTTGAACGTGGCTAGTTCTGGACACAGCTGGAGTACATAATCGACAGGATGTTATTCCACGCGTGAGAACAAGTCGAAAATCGTAGAATGAAATTTGTTTGCGTTTGCGCTTCGTTTCCGAGACAAATAGATTTGAAAATCCATCTTTGAGTGGAAAAATTTTATTCGCACTTTCTACTTCTTCTTGCGTGTAGAGTAACCTCCTATCGATTGCTCGCTCGTATCCAGTGGCCAAGTTTCAACATACTTGACGAATTCTTAAACTTGATTTTCTTGAAAACTAGCCATCGTATGCTGTTCGGCAAACATAGTTACACAACTTTCACAAAATTTCAAATTTGCTTTTATCGCATACAAGGTCTACGTTATGTTTCTACTTTTATCATGTGAAACGACATTATTTATAATTCCATTGGTTTGTCCACAGAGGGTAGTTACGTTAAGACGGCCTGCATTTAGCATTGTCAAAAATGTACACGTTAAAAAGCCTTTGAAGCTTACACGCTTTTAGTCGCGCCTCTATCAATACCAAGCAGCGATAGAACAAAATTTTGTCCCACATTTCCTTATCCTTCCACGAAGGATTTTTCTTTTTCTATTCTTTTGTTCTACTGCTACAAAATCCCACGTAATTCAATAAAATTATTAAGAATGACAACGTGAGTTTCTGCTCGCCATTCATAGGCAGATGCGCTAGGTACAATAAACGGTAACTAGAAGATTGTTCTAGATGCAATCGATAGATTTAATCGATAGGTTTAAGATGTTCTTTTGTTTTTTATAGTCCTAGTCCATATAAGAATGTGCAGTGAAGGTTTTTCGGTTAAGAAGGGTGTTATAGATTTATCCAAAGAATAAAGTAATAGCTATTGTGATCCTACCTCTGAATATAGAAATAACAACAAAAAGAATATAAAACAAAAAATATCGTGCGTCTTGTTTCGATGGCGAGGAAGCACGTCAACGGGAGTCGTAAATTCCCGTTACGATTAGACGATCGACGCCGCGAAACGATCGATCCCCTATTTCGGTTAGGATAATAGAGGTAGTTAAATTGAACGTGACACTGATATAACAAATTATAAGTTACAGTTTATTCCAACAACTTTGTAACGAATATAGTTACACTGGTGCGTATGTACAAGTAAAGTAGGTGACTGATCCAAAGGTGGAAACCCGGTCAAAGGTGTTGACCGTTCGAAAGATGCAAAATCAGTGCCGTTCGGTGACGATGCTCTGGCGGATGAAAGCTAAGGATGGGTGTGTCTCGCGCACGGAACTATCGGATTTGTTGATGACGATTTTGGCTAGGAAAGTGAGGGCAATAGACGTTGCTTCTGATTGGATAATAGACGGCTAGTTGACTAGGAAGGGTCTTAGCCGCCCTCGAGAGAAAGTCGCTAACGGAAGATACTGAACGCGAGAGAAACCAACTTTCACGTATCTTCCCGTAGTAGACAATAAACTATTCGGTGAAAGAATATTTGGTAGGTCTGAAGGACGTTAAATAGAAAATGCCTGGGATTTATAGAGGGTACTCGAGACTATTGAGGGTACGCGGTAAGGATGTGAAGACATCTGGTTGTCTTCCTGCCCGCGACGTGTGGCCCGGTCTAGGCAGAGAGTCGGCCGAAGTAACACGTGTATTATTTCCTTCTAAAACGAAGGAAACTCTTAAAGAACGAAGAAACAACCTATTACATACGATTTTTCACTAAGTTCACGTACTGTCAGCCATAATCGACTTGGAGACTCCGCGAAAATAAACATCGCAACTGTTCCAGCAAATGCAAAATAATCAACTGCGATCGTTGCAAGCTGTTACGATCAATTTCTAAATGCAAGGTTTCGATTTCGTTGTTCTTCCTCGCAAATTGCAACCACAAACGACTCGACTGGGAGCCATTAATTGTCCAACGATTGGAGAAGCTCGGATCGCGGGGCAGGTCGATTAAAGTCGGATAAGAAAGCGGTGGTTGTGATGGGGATCGCGTTTTCGGTGCGGAAAACAGCAAGGAACGTGAGACGAACGGGCACATCCGTCCAGCTTGGCCGAAATTGCCGTACACGTTCGGGGAGAGTAATGCCAGCGGAATTGTCGGAAACGTAAGTGGCCAATTTGTAGCACCCTCGATCCCCCGAGCCGCCATTTTTCACTCACTTGCCAGCTTGTTTCGACTGAATGTTTTAACAATGCCCCGCATACGTATCTCGTTCTGAGTTTCTGCACAGTTTCGGATACAAACGTCTGACGATCGATCGTCAGACGGATCGTTGTTACAAGAAATGGTAGTTTAAATCGGAGCAGCTAATGGTTCGGTGATACGTGTTATTCGTTTAAATCGCGATAACAGTTATTAGCTCGTTCTGAATATTTCCATCGTTTTATCATTTCAACGTCGCAACGAAGAAAGAGTTTTTCTTTTTTTTTTTCCTTCCTATAGAGTCACAATTAGAATCAGAAATATGCTTCGAGTAATGTTCTCTTATCTATGTCTTTGCTATGAATTTGCGCTTGATACCCTTTCGATCGATTTTTAGTCGAGTGACCGTCCGTTTATGGCACGGACAGGCCCATTCCCTTCTTTAGGAAATTCCGAATTACATGTCCTCCCCGAGCTATAAACCTAATGTCTCCGAGGACAGGTAAAAAACCTCGGGAAAAGACCAGCCGGAAGGGAACGATGGGCAGACGAAACCCAACGGCTGGTAGGGAGAATCAGCAACGTAGGAGAACAGTTTATCATCAGACATCGTACCGTGCGGATGAAATTCTTCTCACTCTCAACAACATCTTACCACCGTCGTGCTCATAACATCACACTTTATTTTTATACAACGAGTGCAAATACAGTGTTAGATTACTCTAACACTAGATCTATTAAACCTCCTCCACCTTGAGCGTTAATTCGTTCGAGGTACGCGATATCGACCGATCGGTTTGACCTGACCGGTTGCTCTTTAGTCGAGAATTCGCAACACACTGTGTATGTAGTATATAGATCAGTTTGAAACACTGACAATGGAATTGTGGAATCTTGGCGAAATTGACGCTTGAAGATGATTAGGAAGAGAGCAAAGATTCTGCGAGTTCCATCGATCAGAGTTCGGACTGATGCTACTTGCAACCGCTAGTGAAACGTCTGTAAGTGGAACGACTGTAAGTGGAACTGGCGCGTACGTAGTCAGACACGCCATTCTCCTGCCTTCTCGTTTCTTCTCGTCGAACATTACCAAACCTCCTGCAGTCCCATAATACCGCTTACACATTGCTACTGCTCGTATTACGCAATTATGTAAACTGCTGTTTCAATCTATTAATTACACGAGAATTCGGAGCAATCTCGAATTAATCTGTAATTATTGGTAACTAAGTGATTGCCGATTTTGTCCATACCACCTAATGACAAAACCCGCAACCACTTAGTTGCCAACCCAATAATTGAAAAGTAGGAAATTTAATTTTTCGTAAATTTGTATAAAATTCGCTCACGATGAACTTTAGAATCGAATAATAGAAATGATGAAAAATTCGCGTCACAAATTTTTGTTTAAAAAAATGAAACTTTATTTCTAAATTCCTATAATAATCGTGATTTTCATCTTTCCGTATAATTGCGATCGTAAACTATATGAATGTTGGAAACGCGTTTGGCGCGAAATATTTTATCAGAAGAATTTCTTTCTTTCTCGTCTGTTTTGCCAGAAAATCAGCCGTGCCACGGAATACGTCGCAGACTGTCCGATTCTATTAATTTTTAACATGGCGTTTGTTTCGACGCTGTCGCATTTTATACCTCGACTAACGGTCCAATAGATTTAGCAGCGCGACACGCCGTGTTACAGCGTTTTAAAATATTTCCAAGGAATAATGTCTTGGAGCATCGTTGCGCGTTCTGAACAATTTTCGCCCTTCTATGTTTCGCCAACGATTCTCTTATCGTCGTCGGGAGAAAACTATAGACAGAGACGAAGCTCGTAAAATTGTGGCAAAGGCAGAGAGAAGAAGAAAGCGGACGTTCTTTTGCGTTTCTCGCCTTGAGAATCAAAGTTAAAGTTAATTCGTCATTCTATACTTCGTACGCAACGTTATTGCTAGACTGCGGATTTTTATACAAATCCATATTTTTATGGATATTATTGAGATACGTGCTAGACTAGATTGGCTGCGTAGTAGTGACACACGTATGCGAATATGAGTGTGAAAGTATGTGTGTGCACAGCATCTCGAAAAACAGACGAATGTAACTGTTCCAGTGGCAGTGTGGTGTAGCGTCACTCGACACCAACTAGCGTCGGACGACGGCAGCGTGGTGGTTAGACGCCTGTCCGAGTCGATAGTTGGCAGTTAGCAGTAATAACTGATCCGAGTTTCTCGACATCTTAAGCGATCATCATCCGCACTTGTATCGTACATCGTAACGCATCGACCAGAAGTCGAACTTGTAATCGCTAGCCGCGAACCGCTAATAGTAATCGCGAGTCCTACGAATAGTGTACACATAGAGTATATGTTAATAAATATATATTGTTAAATATATTCAAGTGTTTCTTCCGCATCTATCACGACCTATCCAGCTCAGTGGTGTGAAGGATGGTATGAATCGTTTATTAAATAAATCTAAAACTATTTTGATATGTATTCTAAGTGTAATCTTAGTGTTGCTTTACTTTTATTTCGGCAATTAAGATCCACAATTCTCAGCAGATATAAAGCAAAGAAACGTACAGTTGAAGCAGGCATTTGTTGAATTAATTGAATATTACGTCACAAATAATTTAATAAAGAAGCGACGACGAACATACTTTTCGAAACGTGTGAAAATGTAATGAAAAATGTAATCGACGCTCGAGTTCGCACAGCGTCTACAGGCGGACATCTTCCTGATATTATTTCCCATACACAATTTCCAAGTATCGATAAATTGCTTTTTACGTAAATTGGTTCCTCGTTATGATAAGCAATCGCAGGTGGTCGGGGAATGCAACGAGAAAGGGTGGTCGAACGTAAGTTCGTGCTGATAATAAAAATATCTTTTCTATTTGCTTGAATTCTGTTTACGCGGCCAGTGTAACTTAGTTATTGACTCGATCTACGTATATCGTCGGTGCTGTATTACCACGACAAGTTCGACTCGTCGTATCAGGCCGAGAGATCAAATTACCATGACGAGTCAG
This sequence comes from Bombus pascuorum, assembly GCF_905332965.1. Lineage (NCBI taxonomy): Eukaryota > Metazoa > Arthropoda > Insecta > Hymenoptera > Apidae > Bombus > Bombus pascuorum. Next base: position 14,968,681 of record NC_083494.1, on the reverse strand, counting down.
ACTCGTCATTTCAGGCCAAGAGATTACAAATTCAAAGAAAGATCCAATCAGAGAGCAATAGAACCCCTGCCACTCTGCCTCGCTCGTTCAATCTCGTCAGTTGAATTGGATCGAGCGCGGAACCTTGCGTCGATCGAGCGACTGAGCCGTCAGACTGGAACGCAAAGTCGCGGTCACGTTGAATCATGCAACGATGACGATAAAATATTTCGCGGAGAATTCGCGGTGCGCCAAGTCACGAGAAATCTGTCTTTGTCCGCATTCCGACGGCTGTTCTCTTCGCTTCGCACGTGCTGCGTTTCGGCTCCGGCGGCTCTGAAACATTGAACGAGAAGAAAAACAGCTTCAGCCGGAGCATTTATAATCGTCGCGTTTTCACGTATCGCGTCTCAGCTTTCACAAGACGGACATGTTGCGAAAGAAGCCACGACGATTAGTCGCGCGTTTCGACGAGCTGTTGCATCGCAAGAAGCTTGGAAACGAGAATGAGTTAGGTTGGAAATGCGAGTGCTACGGTTTGCGGATACAGCGTCACAAGTGAAATTCGACTAATTATGCGATAAAATGATAAATTCCAAGCGCCTTACCACGAGTGACAGTCTGGGTAGCATTCGGTCACTTTACCCGTTCTCAGAAATATGAAGCGAATAGGCCGTGATTAGTTGTAGGTTGTTGCTGGCTGTAGACGTCGCTGCTGGGGTACTGCCGCATTTTCTTCTAATTTATGTATCGAGGAAGAAAAATATCTGACTACGGGTGCCGGGATTCGAACCCGGATCCTGTGAACGTTCGTAACGAAAGGCCTCAACCACTGTGCTATTGTCATCCGGTACTAGTTGATATCGAGTGGCGGTATTTGTTGTCGAGTGCCGCCACAAATATATGATAAGTACGACCAAAGTCTTTTCCCACTCCAACGAATAAAGAATATAAATACTCCTCCCAAAATCATCCAAGTCAGTCTGAATGAGTCCGAACCAGCCTGGATATTAAAAGTCTAACGTTGCGAACCGCAAATACTATAAAGGGTTTACCATTTAATTATTGTATAAATTGAGTGGAAATAAAGAACTCGATCTCCTGTTTGGAGATCGACAATTATTTTTTTTTTTTTTAGTCACTTGTTGAATTTTTACGCGACAACAGCAACGCCTGTAACGAGTACGATCAGAAATAGTCGTTCGATTATCTATTCCCACAGCGTTAAATTTGATGCGTCCATTGCAATAATGTACGTTAGCCTATGGAAAATTAATCTCTGTTGCGTTATGCGAGGATGTGGAACACGCAATTCGTAATATAATACGGAAGCTCTAAACAAATTGAATCGGCTCGTAAATCCGACTTATGCTTGTAACCGTGTTGGACGATTATGCCATGTATCAAATTAATGAAATGCAACTGATTGCGCGGCTAATAAATAATGATGGTCGTACGTGCAAAGCTTGCCAGTTCGGTAATTGTTTATCGCAGCATGGAAATTAACCGCTTGCGAGAAACTGCGAGGTCTACGCGAAGATAATCGGTAGAAATTGGCTGCGAAATATTTCTCCTCGTTTTTCCTTTCAAATTCGTCATTCGTCTTTTTCCTTAATTCGTTCGACACGTACTATCACTGCGCGTCAGAAATATTTTTTTTACGATAACATTTAAAAAGTGCAATCTGGATGGAGAATTATTCTATCTACTAAATACTAAACAAAGTACTGTGCTTTTCTATGTCTATATCTTTCTGCACATTCTCTGCATTCTATGCATTTTTTCAACATCGGATTTCCTGTAATTGCGTGGAAATCTTCGCGATATATTTTATAAACGTGCCAACTCTTATTTAGGGATCGTGATCCCAGATGGATTAACACTAGAACTACCACACCAGTCAAATTGATTGGTTTCACAATTTTATTTTAAAATTCATACTTCGTGTTATATTCTTTCGCAACTATAACTGAAAGAATAATATAATGAATTTTATTTTCTTTTTTATACATTCAAACTGAAAATAATTTTGTATCAAGGCTACTTATTATTGTCAAAGTGTAACAGGGTGCTGCAATCTGTTTATCGAACCCCAATTAATCAGTTTCCTCGTTTTGTACAACTTCCCACAGGTTTTTCAAATGTTTACCGCGTATCATTCGATATGACGATACCAGATAACAGGAAAATTCCGGATCGATCGCTAGATCGCCAGATGCTAACGCTAGAAATACCACAACAGTCAAAATGATGGGTTCTACAATTTTATAAATGTGTCAGCCCTCGTTTAGGGATCATGGTCCCAGATGAATTAACAACGTTGAGGTTGAGGTTGACTGACCGAAGAACGAGTGGATGAATTTGTAATAGAAAAGTATATTGAAATAATTAAAGGTATAAGTACAAGTATAATGTATAAGTTTATGCTGATTCATATCCTTACTCTCTTAGTGTTACTGGACAATGGAACGATAGGGAGCACGTTCATATATTTATAGCAAAAGGACATTACCAAAATAGTTGAGCTTATAGCTTGGGCTAGAGGCTACAGGGAACATAAATAGAAATCTGTTTATTAGTTCCTTCGTTCCTAGACCTTGCAACCCAAAACATAATGACTGATGGAAGAACGAGTGGATGAATTTGTAGTAGAAAAGTATATTGAAATAATTAAAGGTATAAGTACAAGTATAATGTATAAGTTTATGCTGATTCAAATCCTTACTCTCTTAGTGTTACTGGGCAATGGAACGATAGGGAGCACGTTCATATATTTATAGCAAAAGGACATTACCAAAAAGGTTAAGCTTGTAGCTTGGGCTAAAGGCTACAGGGAACATAAATAGAAATCTGTTTATTAGTTCCTTCGTTCCTAGACCTTGCAACCCAAAACATAATGTATACTCGATACAATACTATGCGCCGCTTCTTATTTAGAATATTTCTGAGTAATAGCAGTCTCCAGGTCACGGGTATACATAAATAAAGATGTAGAGTTTCCCTTCAAGTAGTTACTTCAACAAATAATACCAAAAATGTACTACACGACATGGAATTGCTTCTGTAAGAAAGTAATGAATCAATAAATATAAAAATATTCTATTATTACGTATCTTTTAAAGACCAGCCAAAATGTCTGGTTTTGGTAGAAATAGCTTCGTGTCAACTATCGGTAGTTTTAGTGTCGAAAATACGAAAAATGTGTTAGGTAACATGAAATTCCTTTCGTAAGAAGCTAGTAAATCGATAAATAAACAAATATTCTACCGTTATGTATTTTTTAAAGACCTTTTGACTTGGTAGAAGTAGCTTTGTGTTAACTGTCGATAGTTCTGGCGTTAACTACCAATTGTATAAGGCAATTATTTTCTAGGCAATTGTTCGTGATACGTTTGACTTTTCCTCCACTTTGTCTCGACAGTTACGTTTCAACGATAAAAGTCACGTTCGCCTGGCACGATAAAACCACGAAAAATAGCCTAGCGAGGGAAGTTGGACAGATTCTTTTCACGCGATAAAAATTAGATTCCGAGCGTAGAAATTGTTGGCATTCCCGACGAATTTCAATTTGAAAGCTGACAGGATGTCGAGCGAAAGTGTCGGGTCTCGGTATCTCGCGCGAACATTCTGTGTATCCTGGCCAAACTATCGTGTCCGTCGCGGACGACAGGAAACACGAGGGTGCACGGTTAATTGTAAATCGAACAACGACATGCCAGCCACGTACAATGTACCGAATATATTACCGGCGATTTTGATATTAGCACGGCCGTCTCGTCGACCTGTTGTTTTGCTAATTTATGCTGTAATTGATGACGACGCAACGACGCGAACCGACCAAGGGACAACTTGCCTGGAAATTGAATCCAGCTCTGCACGTAGTAAATGAAATAATATTTTTCTTTGTCTGCCTGCACGAACTCGTATATCTCGTTTTCAGCCAGTTACGAGCTTATTGTTTCACCTGTTTCCTACCACTTTCATATTGCTCTCTAAAAAGCTATTACTTCCGATGAGTTGGGGGATGACTTTCATCAAATACGTTCTTTAGTTGTCATGGTACAAGGGTACAAGCTCGAGTATCGTTTTCAGAACACACGTAATAACAAAATAGGATTAAATTATCCGTCGTGATGATATCGCTTCGACGAGAACGAGCATTGTAAATATTTTATTGCTATTTTAATTTAAAATCCTGAAATTAATAGCAATCGCTAAAAGCATATTGATTCGTGGTAATTTAAATAGAACGACGCAGTAAGGAATATTCATCGTGCAATTCAATTTTAACTCGAATACGATAAGTAGATTACGAGACGATGATGTACAGATCATTAGCGAAAAGCGTCGTGCTGTATAGTGCGAAGGTTTGATAAATTAGAGATTCTTATGCATTTAGGCGAAATTTTAAATTGCAAAAATACAGAGAACGTACGGTTTTTACCTTTTCTGTTGTACTGTCAAAAATATGAATTTGCGTAAGAATCAGCAGTTTGGCGATAAGAAACATTTCTCTTATCTCTTCAAAGCTTCTTCTAGGTATAATTTCTCTTCAGATAAGTCTTAATCGATTCTTGTACTTTACGTCGTAACGCACGTAAACGATGTAACGATGTCATTGGAAACTTCGAACCTCTGTGTTGCCAAGGATTACAATCTGCATGTGTAATTAGCGCGATCATTAACGTTTGGCACCGGAAGCTTCTGCAAATTGCAGGTTTAACGCAACAATTCCAACCTGCGAAACCGATTAACGAGTCGAGAAGCGAGATCAGATTGCGTGTCTAGAATCGCGTGGCCGATTGTCGTTCGTTTTTCCGGACGAACTCGCTCGAAGCCAGCCGCTAGCACCGTCTAATTGCGAGATTTAATTAGAAAGATAATTGGCAATTCGACGGATTATTTTCAAAGAATGCGAAAGATAACGTAGCTGATTGATTCCCCGACCAGATTACCGAACTTTCGCTTAAAGTTTGTCTCGTGCGATAAAGTAGCTTCGTCTTTGCTTAGCGCGCTTAGCCTAAATTTCGCTCCTTCCTCATTCCTTTACGACGCTTCTTTACATACAGGATGGTTCCTAACTGGTGGTACAATCGTCCTGCACCACAATTACGGACCAACCTGTAGGTAATCTGTAAATATTTTTAAAAAAATATTCCCGAAGCACAGACAAACCCAGATACGCGGAGCAGTCGATATCGGAAAATTCGACGGTTCTTTCGTGAAAAGAAAATCTCGAGATAAACCTTAGAAATAATATTCTAGAGCAAAATATCCCTCGATAGTATTCTTTCTCAGAGTTTCGTAAAATAGGAGAATATTGAAATCTAAACGACTCTTGTTAATGGATCGCTGACGTTCGTTTATCCGAAAATCCGAAAGTCTAAAGATATTAGGTTCCGAAAAGTTTCTTTCGTTTTACGAGGAAATAATAGACGCACAACGTTTTTTGTTTTATATTATTTTCTCAAATTACGTACGATCCATTTTGGTTTTTTAAGATAAACACCGCGACATTTCACAGATTTGATTTCACGTTTGTACAAAACTGCACTGTTGTAAAAATCACGTTTGCGAAAGAAAGACACTTTCCGGACAGCACGATACATCGACTGCGCGTAATAAACAAAATGTGCAAAGTATATAACGGTCGTTACATTTAGCAAATAATTTCCAAGTAAGTTGCAATTTCAAATTTCGTTCATAGAAATATGAATTTGCACAAAGAGCCACAGTCTGGTGATCGGAAACGGGCCAATCTAAAGTCTACAGGCGTAGCGTTCATTTACGCGTTCAATACTTTCACAGCGTCTAATTAATTGCATGACAAGGTATCCTTAAGCGACGATAATCGGCCGTTAATTACTGGGCCGTTCTTGTGGACAATCTATTGGCTCCACGCTGCATTCCAGGTTGGCGGATGCCTGTATATCAACCATATCGCCTGTATATAGGACAGCTTAACGGTAGACGTCTCGTGGACGTTGATAATTGCGGTCAATTTTGCGGTGCACGAAGCAGCAGGGGCTGGGAAGGTTCACGATTAAATAATTCGCTACGTTCGTCCTTGGGGCGGATGGGAAATTTCGTTTTTATTAGGACAATTAATTTTTCATGTTAGCAGAAAGAAGTTTTTATTCTACATATGAATATATATGGAAATTAGGGTGGTTGAAAAAACAAAATTGCCAATAGCGGATTATTCGTTGCTATTAAGTTCACGCGCACGTAGCAGGCTCGATGAAATTTTATCTCTAGCGAAGATTAAAAGGAACAATTTCCAACGACGAATCGTTTCTACTCTCGTCTCGTTATTCTCTTTTCAGGAGCATGGAATTATTTAAATTTTATTCGGAGGAACAGTTCGTTCAAATTCACCGAGCATCGAATAATCTAAACGATTACGTTTACTTCGATAAGTATCATTTATCAACTTTAAGATCAACGTTCTGTAAATGATATTTTGCTTCATAAATTTGTTGCTTTTTACAGGCTGCAGATTCGACGAAAGAATCAGGTTGATACGAAAGGGGACGAAGAGAGATAGAAATGAAACTAGCGGACCGAATATTAAATTAACATTAATGTGAAAACTATAGCTTGGTCGAACTGCGTGAAATAATCTGTATAACGTATTATCCAACGACAAGGGCTTGAATGAGTACTTTGAAAGCTTGTGAGAGTACATGGAGGAACTCGTTAACAAAGAGGACGAGAGTCTCGTCAAAAATGCTTTGCGAAGCTGTAGACGAGAAAAAAGAAAGCTATGGAACAAGACCGCGCGCGTTCTTCCAGTTGGATATTAATAATCAGAAATATAGCGGCGTTATTTAAACATACAAAATCAATCAATTTCCCGCGCAAATAAATAAATTCCACATTTCGAACGGAACATCGAACGCGTTCCATATTGGATTGGCGACTAAGCGATCGCGGCTTTTGTCAATACTACCTAATGACAAAATTCGCAATCATTTAGTTGCCGATGCAATATTTTCGACTTGGGTAATTCCACGGAACCCCGGTTCCGCGTAAAAGCTTACAACCCATCGAAAGTACCTTGCGATCTATAAATCACGTCGGTAACTTGAAAGATAACCGTAACACCTAGAGAAACTTTGTAGAGAAGAAGCAGCAGCCACTCGTGAGCTAAGCCCCTAACATTAATTTCCATAACAGGGTTCAGCAGCCTCCTCTTTGCATGCATATTAATTTTTCTGCGAGCCGAAATTTATGACGCTGTTGCTCCGATCGAATTCATAGCCGGCTCGGCGACACGTGTAACGCCAAAGAAGAAGAAGAAGAAGAAGAAAAGGAAAGTAGAATAGCGAAAGTAGGTGACAGGACGCGGAAAGCGGGCGAAACATGAAAAATTAATCGCGTGCTTCCCTTCGCGTTAACCTAACGATCCGTGTCCCTCGAATCAAATTCCGCCTACCATTTACATCTCAAAGTCGTGCGTAAATGCAGCAGGCAGGTTGGAAACCGGACCTCGCATAAATATGAATACGTTTAAGGTGTCTGGCTCTTCTTACACCGCTCGTCCAGGGAACTCGAACGCCACGAGATTCGATTGACGCGTTTCGCGAAGGGATTTCCATTCTTCTCGCGTTTCTCCGTGGCTTCCTCCGGGATATACAGAGATACTCATCGAGCTTATTTACGTCGGCTTAATCTTCGATCAGTTTCTCGTGTTTTATCCTCTATGGTACTATTCACTACGCTTTGTCGCGTAATTTTTCTCTGTTCGCCTCGGAACGATGCTTCGGGAGCAAAGGTCATCTCGCGCGTTCGTCTTTCGACGAACTCACACTCTGATATTTTGTACTCGCGTTGGAAAATTAGTCAGTCAGGAAATAATTCCTATCGACTTATATCGCGTAACGTACACACGTAACAAAGTGTCGGCTGAATAGTTTTGAGATTCGCTGAAAATTGCGCCACGGTGATACGCAACCTACGAAAGGAGACCTCCTGCTCCTGCTGCGCTTTGTTCAGCGTACACGCGAAAGCTTTCCAGTGCACGGTTCAGGAGAAAGAATATCGCTGGTCGGATCAATTAATTCGAACGAATTTCAGGCCAGCGGCAAAGGGAAAATATTTGTTCGCAAGTCGGTTCCTTTGAAGCTTTCAATGTTTCCCTCGCGGTTCTACGTTCGGCTGAAAAAGAAACGACGAAGAAAGATCCAGGCTACGGGGTGAAAAATGATCGCGCTCCAGCCGATGGCGAATCATGCTCGAGAGACGAAAGGAAGGATAACAGACGACTAAGAAATTTGATTTCGTCGCAGAAAACGATTCGTGCCGGGGGATTGCCGTTATCGCCTACTTCCTGTGATTCTTTGAAAAATTGCTAGATGAGAGTAAGTTTCATCGAGAACAGATGGCTCAAGAAAGACCGATTGTCGCGTCTCGTTACGGTGCTAATCAACTTTTCAAAAGCTTCGTATAACGTACGTAATACACCCGTAAAATGTGTAAGTGTAATTGTGTAAGTGAATATCTTCGCAAGCCACCGTTTAGTTACACGTAAGAGTCGTTGCTATTTTCTGGACGTTCAAAAGATAACTATATCGACTAACTATGAAGTGACTTATCGTTTCTGATGTAATTTTACTCCAAGAATTCTTCTAATATAAGCGTCTTCATTTTGTTAAATTCCTTCTAGAAGTAGGTACAGTAGAGCTGCCTCTTATCCAAACACCCGTTTTCCGAGTACCCTAATCTTCGGACTCTCTATTATCCGAACATATTTTATTAATGTTCGTGTACAATGTATCATTTGTTTTTTAATTGATTTAGTGAATTCTGATTATAAGAATTTAATAGGCGTTCTAATTATCGAAACAAAATAGACGTAATTAAAAATGTGGAAAGTGGTATAATCGCGACGAGGGACTAGCAAAAATACACGGCGTTGGAGAAGTCACAGTCACAGACGTTAAGAAGCAAAAATACGATATCGAAGATTATCTGAAGCGCGTAAATTGGTCGGCTGCTGGCGACAGTAGAAAAGCCTTAAATATACCGATGTCCTGAAATGGTTTCATTGCGATAAGAACGGCAATAAAGACGATTTCACACAAATGGAAATATCAAACGAAATAATGGTAATGGAGAAGTTCCTTCCGATGGCGAAGCATTCGTAATATCCGAAAAAGAGCATCGATGATTCGAAGTGTGAAAAGAACGTAACTCCATGCAGTTACTTACGTGGAAAAGATTATGCGACCAAAAGACACAGGATTTACAAATGTTTAAGGTATCCATCAATTAATCATAATCTGTATTCGAATAAATGAGATTTCATATCAGAAAAGTGATCGTTCTATTGTCTGAAAATTCCATTATCCCAACAGTTTTGTCTTCCTATTAGTTTGGATAGAAAGCAGGCTCTTTTGTACATTAACTGTAGTAATAATGATAGTGATAGTAGTAGTGGTAACAGTAGCAGCATAGTCTATGTTCAGTCTCCTGGTCACAAAAGGAACTCGGTTTACAATTATTTGCCCTATTATAAATCTACACACACACATCCATCTACTCGCACACACACACACACATACCTTATTTTACCCTTATTTCAGTATTATATGTCTATCATCTGTCTGACTACCAACTATTATACACGCCTATCATCTATTATCTATTGCATAAATCTTTACCTAATTGCCTAATTATCTACTTAACCAGATACTCTCTCTCTCTCTCTCATCGCTCTTTCTCTCTTTCCTCTTTTCTAATTTCCTCGCTCATTTTACAGCCCTGTAAATATATTTCTCTTTCATCGACGATCACTGAATCGTGATGTGTAAGTGTAAATAATTTTGCGTGAAAGCAGGTCTTCGTTAGTTTGATTGTTAAGTCAGGCGTACAAAGTTTGATAGATGTACGTAGACTCTGACGACCGATCGTGTACAGTTACACATACGACAAATTGAATCCAGCCGTGAAAACAGTAGATCGCCGATTTTCTCTGTTATCCGACGTGCAGATCTCGCCTGTATTTCATTCGAGAGGATCGATGGCGTCAATTGCCTCTGATTCGTACAGGCTTCTGCTTTATGCATCATATTTCCGTGTAGACAACGTGTGGAGCATCGTCCGACAAATCGACGAAACGTTTTTCAATCACTCAAGAACAGACAAATAGAAGCTACGGTATTGTTTCTCCTTACCAGTGAACGATTTTCTGTCTGGAGAGGGTTCGTACCTTGATATCACGTCGTTTCGGATATTTGATATCGACGAGATCGTCTATTTCGTGTAAAGGAACTTCCTATCTCCCTTTTTATCGACTGTTTTCGACGAGTTTCGAAAGGTACCGTGGTCGTTGATGTTTAAAAACTCGAAATGATAAACGATGCGAAGATCTAAAATAGAAACAAAGAAGGGATTTTTGTCCATTTTCACGTTTATATGCTACCGCTTGTAGAAAAACGGACGCTTCAGACGATCTTAAGTAATCGCTTAAAATGTAAATTTTACCAAAACTGTATATACATAACATATATAAAAATATATATTACATATGTATATTCTCAATAAACAAGGAATTTCTATTGGAAAATGGTTTTGGCAAAAGCACCGTTACGCGATGATACGACGTAGCCATACGATATTTTCTGTCGGATTTACATTTTTAACATTACAGTTATAATTGAATTTAAGCCGCTTAAAAGCGCTATTTTTATACGATATTGTCTTTTCTTTCTTCTTCTGTCCTGAAAATTTGGTCGCAAAACAGGACGGATCGGCAGTCTACTGTGAATTATACCAAAGTGTATAAATAACGATGATCAGAAGCGATACTATTTCAGAAGCACGGCAGACTGTAGATTTAAATTATTTGTTAAAAAACATGCGAATAATATATTTTTTTTCTTCTTCTGTCTTGAAAATTTGGTCGCAAAACAGGACGGATCGGTAGACTACTGTGAATTTTACCAAAGTGTATAAATAACGATGATCAGAAGCGATACTATTTCAGAAGCACGGCAGACTGTACATTTAAATTATTTGTTAAAAACATGCGAATAATATATTTTTTTTCTTCTTCTGTCTTGAAAATTTGGTCGCAAAACAGGACGGATCGGCAGTCTACTGAGAATTTTACCAAAGTGTATAAATAACGGTGATTAGAAGCGATACTATTTCAGACGCATGGCAGACTGTACATTTAAATTATTTGTTAAAAAATATGCGAATAATATATTTTTTTTCTTCTTCTGTCCTGAAAATTTGGTGGCAAAACAGGACGGATCGGTAGTCTACTGTGAATTATACCAAAGTGTATAAATAACGATGATCAGAAGCGATACTATTTCAGAAGCACGGCAGACTGTACATTTAAATTATTTGTTAAAAACAATGCGAATAATATATCTTTTTTCTTCTTCTGTCCTGAAAATTTGGACGCAAAACAGGACGGATCGGTAGTCTACTGTGAATTATACCAAAGTGTATAAATAACGATGATCAGAAGCGATACTATTTCAGACGCATGGCAGACTGTACATTTAAATTATCTGTTAAAAACATGCGAATAATATATTTTTTTTCTTCTTCTGTCCTGAAAATTTGGTGGCAAAACAGGACGGATCGGTAGTCTACTGTGAATTATATTAAAGCGTATAAATGACGGTGATCAGAAGCACAGCAGACTGTACATTTAAATTATCTGTTAAAAAACATGCGAATAATATATTTTTTTTCTTCTTCTGTCCTGAAAATTTGGTTGCGAAACAGGACGGATCGGCAGTCTACTGAGAATTTTACCAAAGTGTATAAATAACGGTGATTAGAAGCGATACTATTTCAGACGCATGGCAGACTGTACATTTAAATTATTTGTTAAAAAATATGCGAATAATATATTTTTTTTCTTCTTCTGTCCTGAAAATTTGGTGGCAAAACAGGACGGATCGGTAGTCTACTGTGAATTATACCAAAGTGTATAAATAACGATGATCAGAAGCGATACTATTTCAGAAGCACGGCAGACTGTAGATTTAAATTATTTGTTAAAAACAATGCGAATAATATATCTTTTTTCTTCTTCTGTCCTGAAAATTTGGACGCAGAAAAGGACGGATCGGTAGACTACTGTGAATTATACTAAAGCGTATAATTATACTGATCACGGTGATCAGAAGCACGGCAGACTGTACATTTAAATTATCTGTTAAAAACATGCGAATAATATATTTTTTTTCTTCTTCTGTCCTGAAAATTTGGTCGAATTAATTTAGAATTAATTTAAATTAAGTGCATGAAGGACTCGTCTGAATATTTCGATAAAATCTGTGTGGTATTGCGGTCGATAAGCCTGTATTTGGTTGTATAGTCGAATCGATCCGCATTGCTGTCTAATTCAAAATTCAAACTCGCTTTTGTAATATTAATTTATGATATAGATAGAGTACAGCATCAATTTAGAATTCGTTGATTTAAACTAAATAATGATATGTGGTAAAATAAATAAAACAAATTGAATAATAATATATAAATAATTACGATTATACTATCTTTCTTTTCGTGTTATAATTCACGAGATAATCGATTCGTTAATCCGTGAAAAAGATCTATTTATAAAAATATATCGCGCGTTGATGTTTCCAACTAATATATCGATGCAGCTAGACAAACGCAAGCGTATAAAAATTCAAAGAAATTCAATTAAACGCGTTCTTTTTACCCTTTCTTGTTTCTTTACTTTCGCCATTGTAATTGATTTATATTTAATATTCAACGTAGACACGCCTTAAAAAAAGATGACGAGACTGGTCGGTTCGACGTCTTTCCTCTATCTTTCTATTTCACCTTCTTAGCTACGGGAATTAATGATATAAATCACTTACGTCCGATAGTACCTACTTTTCGTGATATAAGAAGGAAGGTAATTACCGGCGGACTGCTTTTCTGTCCGATCTTTTTCTTTCAGCCGCTTTCTGACGGGTAATTGAGAAAAATTACTCATCGGTCGTTCGGTTCCTCGAGGTCCCAATTATTCCTCCACTTTCATATCTCGTCTATGTTTTCGCGATGATTCGTAACACGTCCGATGTCTCGCAAGGAGCATGAATATATTGCAAGCTGTTGCTCCAAAGTTGTTACACAATTGTCGAGTCGGCAGGTACACAAGAAAGTACAAGGAAAGAGCGGCAATACATCGAAACCAGCTGGCTACCGAAGCGAGCAAAACTCTCATAGAAAGAAGACTAAGAAGAAAACACCTCACTAAATCTCACTAAAGAAATGAAATAAATAAAATAGTCAAACTGGGGGTAATCATCCACATGTTATTTAGCAATTAGGTCATAAAAATATACCAAAATTCCAGCTAGACAAATTCTAAAATGCAAATTAAATAATAAAAACAAATTCTACAAAGAAGATGGTACCCAGCTGGGGGTAGCCATCCACGTGTTATTTAGCCAATAAGTTAGAAAAATTTACCAAATGTCCAGCTGGACAAATTGTAAAGTGCAAATTAAATAATAAAAACAAATTCTACAAAGAAGACTAAAAAGAAAACATCCCACTGACCTCACTAAGGAAATAAAATAGTCAAACTCAAAGATGGTATCCAGCTGGGGGTAGCCATCCACATGTTATTTAGCCAATAAGTTAGAAAAATTTACCAAATGTCAAGCTGGACAAATTGTAAAGTACAAATTAAATAATAAAAAAGAATTCTACAAAGACTAAAAAGAAAACACCCCACTAATTTCAATAAGGAAATAAAATAGTCAAACTGGAAGATGGTATCCCGCTGGGGGTAGCCATCGAAATGTTATTTAACAATTAAGTTGGAAAACTTTACCAAATGTCCAGCTGGACAAATAGTAAAGTACAAATTAAATAATAAAAAAGAATTCTACAAAGACTAAAAAGGAAACACCCCACTAATCTCAGTAAGGAAATAAAATAGTCAAACTCGAAGATGATATCTAGCTGGGGGTAGCCATACACATGTTACTTAGCAATTAAGTTAGAAAAATTAGCAAATATCCAGCTGAACAAATTGTAAAGTGCAAATTAGTAAAAAAAAATTCTACAAAGAAGACTAAAAAGAAAACACCCCACTGACCTCACTAAAGAAATAAAATAGTCAAATTCGAAAATGGTACCCCGCTGGGAGTAGCCATCCACGTGTTATTTAGCAATTAAGTTAGAAAAATTAGCAAATGTCCAGCTGGACAAATTGTAAAGTGCAAATTATAATTATAATTATAAATAATAAAAAAGAATCCACATATCATTTAGCAATTAAATTAGAAAAATTTACCAAAAGTCCAGTTGCACAAATTGTAAAGTGCAAATTAAATAATAAAAAAGAAATTGTCGAGTACAAGGACTGGGACAGGTTTATCGGCACTAGCAACGGTGCAATTTTTAAGAAGAAAGATTTATATCGTTTTCCGATTAGAATCGCGACAACGTGGTTGACGCTAATGACTTCCCTGGTTACTTGACCTTAACCTTCGAACGCATAATTTTTGTCAAATATAATAAGATATTTGAAGATGCCAATTTGTAGGACACAAAATGCTAGAAGAGAGAATTTTTTAAATCTACCTCGAAACCTTTCGATTTGTAAAAGACAAAAGGTTCGTTGCCAAATGGCTCTACATGTACAACGTATGAATAAATTACGAAACAATCATGCATTTGTAAAGGTACAATAAATTATTCATTTTATCGATTACATAAATCCATCTTGAAACTTTATACCTCTCGATTTGAAAAAAAAGGGTTTGTTGGCCGGTGATTTTATACGTAGAACGTATGAATAAATTACAAATCAATTATTCATTTGTACAGGTACAATAAATTATTCATTTTACTGAGTGTGTAAATCCATCTCGAAATTTTATACCTCTCGATTCGAAAAAAAAAGAGAAAAAAACGATTTGTTGCACTGATTGATTCTACACGTAGAACGTATGAATAGGTTGCGAATCAATTATGCGTCGTGAAAGAGCAATGAATTATTCGTTTTATCGATTGTATAGTTTGTTAACTTAGATTTGCCACGCGTGGCTAATTTTCCCTATCTCTCATCGTGTATGCTATGTGAAACGAGAAATCTCGATTATAACGCGCAAAAATTATCAAACAAAAAAGTAACTTCGACATGGAAGATCATCAGCAACGCTGTACAATAATTTAATTCTATTTAAATGTCCAATCTCTGGTACAGTTTTGACGCGAATAGAAATCGTCTGGAATTTATTAAATTTTTTATCGAACACAACAGACTGTTCATATTGATTAACAAGTTAACTATTTTTCTCACAGTGTCGTAGTTTAAAAAAAAAAAGAAAGAATAACTTATTTAACGTAGCAAATTTCTATACATTTCACGTAGCGTATCTGCGGGCTATAGCCGATGCTGTTGCATATTCGTCGTTAGCTAATCACTCTATACAAAGCTAGAAACAGATATTCCACTGACAAACGAAAAAGATTGCCTTTCAACCATGAACAAACGCATGGCAACGAACGGGCATCGAAAAGCCCGGCCTTTGCACCGGAAACCGCGTTGTATCACTCATAAATCCGAACCGGGCGTCAGCTCTGTCAATACAGGTGCAGCGTGAAAAAGTATGGCAGTTTGTCCTGATGACAGGCGAAACACGCTTCGTTAGCCTCGAATACGAGCAGATTCGAGCGGTACCTGCTCCAAACACTTTCGCCCATTGCATCCACATTGTTCGAAGTTCATGAGTTGGCGTCGTTTTATTCGACGCCCGTAACTTTTCCAACGCTGCGCGTCGATCGCATATTATCACGGCACTGTCCTGTGGAATTTCCTACCAAACGATTCCTATGTCCACACGATATTTTTTACTCCGAACGATCTGTCAAACGATCCAAGTTTTCTCTTTTGTCGTATCGACAGATTGCGTTAGCAACTGTCTTTTATTTCTCTGCTTTTCCTTTTTTTAATTGTTTTGGTATTGGAATCTTACACGCTCGGAGCATCTACGCTAGAATTTGCAAAAGAAAGAACGAGTTCCTTGGGTAAATAAATATTTCGTTCGTGATATTTTGAAACTGTAATTAATTACGTTTAGAAATCGAGCTTGCGATTACGATGATCTTATTTCTTGGAAGAACGAAGAAAAAAATTCGTACGGAGTGTATCGAGAAAAATATCTAAAAGTTTTTCAAAAATTACGCGCAAGAGAATATACGCGTGAACGTAACACACGATTTCGATATTTGAGTTTCTGTGTTGAATTCTACGATTGAAGACGCATAATCGTAGAAAGTCGTAACGCTGTCAATGTTCCGGAGCATTTTAGAACGTGTTCGTAGGTAGCGAAAAGTAGGAAACAAAACATTTACAGGATCGATGTTACGCTTTATGAACCTCGAAACGAGACAATATCGTTTCGCTCATAAAGCTCGTTCTTGATCGTACGACATCCGGAGCAATGAAATTGTTTTACGAGCAACTTGTATGCTAGAGAGAAATGACGAGAGATGATAGTAACTTGGCGAACCATCAACGTCAATGACCAAGAAATTTGTTAAGCTTTCAAAGATGCTACTTGTAAATTTTCGTGTTGCTCGGATCTCGATACACTTAATAATATTTTCACAAAAGTATCTGATCTCTTATTTCAAAAAAATACACGCGATTCGATCTTGTCTGCAATTGCAAATTATATATTTAATCGCGATTTGACGATCGATGACATTATGTTTTGTTGCTGAATTATATAGTTCGTTTAACATTAACGAGTGAAACTTCTTTGGGAATTTACTTCAACGTTATTTACCAGCCTACATTTCGCAAACATACGAAAATCGATAAAACAATCCATAACTCGGATAAAACTGAAAAAAAGCAATTTATACTGGAAAGATTAATTTCATATAAGTCATGTTCTTGATAAATCATCGTGAGCAAGCGTAACCAGGATTTACGAGCCTGTGAAATTCGAGAACGATGAATTGCTTTGCAAAACATTTCGATAGAAATAAACTTAATTTGTTAACTTCATCTTCTATTCGAACGTTAAAACGCACCGATGCTCATAGACGTGTCTGAACGACTTGGATAAAATTTTGATAAAAGCATGCGAATATTACGAAAATTTCAAATTAAAGACGAACGAATAATCGGAGGCAATATTTGTCACATTTCTATCGTATCGGATAGATCATAAAGCTAAGTTCTATTACAAAAGAAGAGCAAACTAATTTTTCACCGTTATTTGTACGAGTCTCGGCTCAGCCATAGCCTAAACAAACAAGAATCGTCCGGCATGCAATGGAATTTGCCGCTTTGAAAACGCCACGTTTCGACGTTCTTGAATCCACTAGAACTCGATTTGAATCGATTACACAGCAATCTGACCGAACGCGCGCCGATCCCTCTAAACTACATTTAATCCCCTCTGATTCGCTTCGATCCACCGGCAGATTCCTCGACTCGTAACAACCCTTCCAGATTTATCTTGACTCGCGTTTCAATTCGGTTAGTCCATCTTGGACACGGTGACCCGTTTCCATCTGTTCAAACGCGTGTTCCATCCATCGCTATTTATCTAAATCCTCGTCCGTCGATTTTTTGTTTAATTCGTTTAATTTATTCATCGGTAACGCTGCATCGTTCGTTACAATTTTATTTTTTAAGACCAGAGGAAAGGAATACGATGGCCGGATAGCGCAGTGGGTTCGAACGACGCTCGTTTCGTGCTCAGTTTATATCCGAACGTTCTATGTCCATTTTCAACGTCCTTAGGATGTTCGCAAGAGGGAAATTTCACATGTTGGAGGAAATTTCGCGTGTTCCAGGAACGATGGTTTCTCGAGTCTCGCGAATGTTCCCGAGGCTAAATTTCGAGTGTTTTTAGGAGTATCCGTCTCGTAAATCCAAAGAGTTAAACGTCAGGTGTTTAAAGAACGATAGTTTTGCACAGCTTACAGACCGGTTAAAACGCTGAAACGTCTTTGGTACATTTAGTTGCAGAAATACGAGATCCTCGATTCCGTGATTTTTCGTAATTTCCCAGTTTTCGAGTTTCTAGAAATTCCACGTTCGAAGAGTAGCGTCGCGATAAGTTGTTTAAATTTTAATGACAAAGAGTATAATATTTGACGGAAAAGAAGAAATAGATGGAAAACACGAGATACAAAATAAGAAATAAATTTTTATACGTAGCAGTCTAATTACGTCACGTCTAATTACGATACGTCTAATTTTCAAGAAATTATTTTAATGAAATTTCGAAACGTTTTGTATAACAATCTCCGCGTCAACTATCGTACGTTATATTCCTTTTTTATTCGTGTATAACGTTCAAGAATATCACTTCGTACATTTTTTTCACATTCAAGCGAATGTAAAGGAACTGCTGAATACTACCAAGTTCATCAGGTTCACTAAGTTCACCGATAAAAGGGAACTTCCTCGTGCGAATCACTCAGGAACGTTTCTCCTGGAGAGGAACGATTATTAATGACCCGGCCACGACAATAACGCGTCACCGACTGTTCAAACTGACACTTTCCCCGATAATAATGATTAATCCAGCCAAGTGGTTCGGAACTTCTTCGAGACCTCGCACAACCTTCCTATCCGCTTCGGCCAACCTTCCTCGATAATGGCTGATTTTTATCGAATCCTCGTCGAAGCTATTGGCCGCGGTTTAACCGGTAAACGATGGAAAGTTTCGATCCCAATGGATTGTCTCTAAAACGGTTAATTACACCAGATAAAAGATATCGTTAATGGTTATTCTCGCGAATTCTCTTCCTCGAGCAATTTTATCCTTTTTTTTTCCCCTCTTTCGAATTGTTATATTCTACGCGAGAAGATAAATCGCAGATGAGGAAGACAATTTCCCGATAAGAAATTATTTCGAAGAAAAATGAGTCTGCGAATTGTGGAGTGGTACGTGTGAATTAGATGGTGGTACTGGAAGAAATTTTTAGCGTCAAACTTTGTTTGCAAATTGAATTTAATTTTCTTGTACACGTCGATCGATACACGCAAGTGGAAGAATTTATTTTAATCGGGTGAAGTTAGAAAAATTAACTGCTAGAGGTTCAGGTTTATTTTTGTCGATGTTTACGTTATTATTTGCACTATAAATTAGTAAGGTATGAAACTGCATCAAGATCCATTGAAATAAATTAAAAGATACAAATTCTTCTATATTAATTTTTTTCACAAGATAACCTGACAATGTTGAGAAACGGTACGTTGTTTCAACAAGAATATTTCTATTTAATAATGAACTAAAATACAAATGAAAAAATTTATTAGAAATTTCATAACCAGAATGTATATCTACAATACACGTATATATATATGAATTCGGTTGGTTGCTAAAAATTAAAGTCTTGCTGTCAAGCAATGATGTATGAACGGTTATTAAAAATGATATTATTGCCAAGCGACAAATTTCGATGTATCGAACCAGAAATGTAGCTCGATAGGTTGCTGACCAATGCGGTTGTCTGGCTATTGGTCGATTAATGTATTGTACCACCACTGACCGTTGAACATTGCGTACTGCTTACCACTGTCTGACTAATACGTTCTGACCACTTGCTGTATACGACGGATCATTAATACCATTAGAAATGCTATTACTTGATCAATCTGATATAATATCGATTTGTCATTTTACTTGTCGTCTTTTGCTACCTTCCTCGGTATTACGTAGCTCTCAATGTTTTTAAAGTAATAGTGCCACATACAATGCATATGATGACATGCCTATCATGTTTTCAGAGTTTAAAATAAAAACAAGAAATAATTGATTTTTCTAGTATAATACTATTCACGCCACTCGATATTCTTTCACAAGGCTGGCTATCCTTTTAGGGAACTAAGAATTTGATTAACAGGTACATCGAACTTATTGCTAAAAATCGAATTAGTTTTCCTCCTTCTAATTACGACAATATATGTCATATATCGTAACATATATTAATCGTAATGTATACGTTACTAATCAGAATATATTTTCGCTATGCTGTAGACTATATCGCTAGATAAAATTGATATTCACGTATGAACAAACGTTGTATATATTAAACAACTGTATATGAAACTGTTGGAGTGGACTGATAGAGGAACGAGTGGATGAGTTTGTAATAGAAAAATATATTGAAATAAATAAAGGTATAAGTATAGTGTATAGTGTATGCTGATCCAGATCGTCACTCTTACAGTCTTACGATACAATAAGAAAGGACGATAGGGAGCACGTTCGTATATTTATAGCAAAGGACATTAACGAAAAATTAATCTCGTAGCTCTAGCGGAAGGCTACAAGAAACAGCAATAGAAATTTACTTACAGCTTTTTTGTTTCCAGACCTTGTAATCCAAAACAAAATTTATATTCGAGGGCACAATAATATGGACTCCTCCTTATTTCCAATATTTTTGTTTCACTAAATTCTATTCTCTTCTTAACAGCGGTCTCCAGGTCACAGATATACAAAAGAAAAGACGAAGAGTTTTTCTTGAAGCAATTACTTCAACAGGAACGAAAGTTACGTTAACGTAAGATTTTTTAAACGAATAATTGTCATACAGTTGGCGTGCTTATGATAATACATAAGCTTCTTATAGTTCCATGTAATATAATATAATAATATATAACGATATAATATATAATATATAACGAAAATAAAAAAATCGACAAAATTCTGCTCGTCGTATAGATTTTCCCGTAATTTTCACTTACGTACTATAGTTAGTTCAGATAAATGATCCAAAAACGATTAGAACGAATCAGAGGAGAACGTAGAGCGTCGTACGTGGTTCATTGGCGCGATAACATTCCCCTCGGACGTAATGTGCATTGCTAACCGAGAATGCTGCGCGCTATCACTTGTACTCCGTCTGACTAATGCGCCACAGTTATCACTGCGGAGCTATTCGACCGCATTGCTTACGTCTGACTAATGCCCGTCCCTGACTACTGCGCGGCGAACGTTATCCGTGTTTCTACTATGAACTGCTAAGGTCGTACGCTCTGCTCTTCAAGATACGATAAATATATACATTAAACGTTAATTGGCAAGAGAGGAGCAAAGATTCATTCGTATTTACAGTTTTTTAATTATTATTCGATTGCGGACGTCCTTGCAAATGTGTATCTTTATAGAATGTAACTAGATAGATAAAAAAGAAAAAAAAGAAGTTATAATGGATAGAAATTTGATTATAAAAATGTGTTCTTTTTTTATATGTATTATGTGTTTATATTATATATTCACATATTATACGCAAATACATGTTTTGCATTTTTATTTCCTTTTTACATTCTTTTGTAAGAATATATTTCAATTAATGTAGTTTATCATAAATGTGTAAAGGGTTGTGTAAATGTAATGATAACAGCTACAGGCTACATTAAATCGTATATTTGTAACTTTCAATTGTCCATAATTTTTGTTGAGAATTTTGGATCTTAATAGCCGAAGTAATGGTGCAGGAACACTAAATTTACACTTAGAATTTATATTAGAATAGTTATATATTTATTTGATAAGCGATTTCAAAGATATTCATCGATACACGCTTGCACGCGTCTCACCTTCTATCGTTCCAGACTGTTAACTGAACAGTTTACATACATTTGTTTATGAGACGTCGCGCACACGCATACTTCCACACCGATATTCACATACAAGTATCACTACTACGTAGCTAACCTAGTCTAGCACATAAAATTATACGTATCTCAATAATTTTAACATTAGGTTTACGGTAATTTGTGTCTCGAGCAAAAAGAAGGGCTGTTACAGTTTCTCACAATTTTGAAAAAATTGTAATAGCAATACGAAACATCTGTAAAACGAGTGAGACACGAACGTAACTACTATACGTTAAGAAAATGAAGGCTCGATCGAAATTCAACGAAAGACGAATATCATGGTAAATACAAGTAACTTTCATACGAATTGGTATTATAAATTTCAAAGGATACCTTTAACGAAGTTGTTCGTGTCTGATGAAAGGAAAGAAGCTGTTTTAAAATCAAAGCGCGATTAAACATCGTTAAATCTTTCCGATAATTTCTCCAGGAAATATCTGCGCGAAGAAAGCATCTAATTACGCTTGGCGTTCCCACATCTTAGTCAAAGGTTCAATGAAATACCTGTTTGCTTTTGAACCACGGCCCATTCAAAGTGCTCGTCGCGGAACCGACAACTCGAAACTCGTTTGCTGACTGACTCGTACCGACGAATAGCAGCCAAGAAGTGGAACAGAACTCATGAAGATTAAACCATCGAAGCATTAATACCATCGCTTTCCTGAGTTTCGTCTATGTGCACAGTCGAGTCTATTACGAGGTCTGCGATTTGGACGAATGATTTGTAATCCTTCGATTAACAGGGATTATCACGAGATTACAAGAATTGTAACAACGAGATTACAAATTGTTTGATCGTCCGATTGGGAGAAAAGTAGCGCTTCTATCATCAAAATATGTTCGAACGTTTGAAGAAAACCTGTATAAACGTAATGTGTTATATAAATCGTTTAAACATTTGATGAATTGCGAGCCAGGATTAACGTGACTAGTGTGGCGAATAAAAGAAAATTTAAGATTGACGCACTATGAATTTTAGTAACTTTTATATCAACAATTTTTTACCGTTTAGTGTATATTATATTTTTTCATTGCTCTTATTAAATAAAAATCCAGTTTGCAAAATTATGGCGTCTTCTTGTATTTCTTATCTTATAAACTTTTTTCTGTCCGCCATTCTATGCTGGTAAAGTTCGAACCAGATATAAAAATGCCTCTATGTCTCTAAACGATCAGTTATCGATCGTTTTAATTGTCTCAGTCGAATCATAATATCACAATCATCGTATGTAGTACGTGGAAGACAAGGAAAACATAAAGATAGGAGAGTTTCACTTTGCGTCTTTCCTCGTCTTTCATACGCCAAGTGTTACAAAATAAAAATTAAAATATCTTCTAAACTGAGAATTTTCAGACACAGATACTACGATACTTTTTTCTCTTAGAGAATAAAAAAACGCATCGATCGATGGATAGAAAGATATAGGGTTCCACTTAGGAAATATACCGATAATTTTGAAATCTCCTTGAAGAGATGAACGCGAGAAAAATTTCTTTCCGCCCTCGCAAGCGCCCCTTGAAGTAGTTTAACTACGTCTTAAGACGGTGTTTCCTACAAGAGTAAATAAGGTAGATGTTTAGGCGATCTCATTTAACCGAGACACCCTGTATTTGGCCAGGCCATTTTCTCCACTACTTTACATAATGTATCAAATATTTTTATCATCTCGACGAGATGTGTACGTATTTACAGCAGATGTCTTGCCATTTCTATATATATCTATCACATAATTTATTATATTAGGTTGTCCGAAAAGTTTCTTTCGTTTTATAAGGAAATAATAGACGCACAATTTTTTTTCTTTTATATTAGTTTATTGAATTATGCACGAACGTGATAATAGAAATGGAACGAGATGGATCATATCTAATTCAATAAAATAATATAAAACAGAAATTGTTGTTCGTTCATTATCGCCTTATGAAAGGAAAGAAACTCTTCGGACAACCCAATAATAATCGTGTCTCGCTATATATATAAAACTTTCTATGACAAGTATTGAATGTATTTTCGCGAGTCACCATAGCCTCACAAATCAATCCTTTTAAAATAGACGACGCCATACTTCAACGATTTAAATGATCTCTGCACATCTACTTTCTACTCTCCTACCCTTTCTTCTCTCTTTATTATATCGTTCTGTCTTGCAGTCTTACTTACTGCTTGCGAGAACATCGAAGCACAGAGTAGCCGTTTGTCTCTCCGGAAAACGACTTCTTCCCCGATACAAAACGAATTTTCCAACCTCTTTGTTCGACACCGCGTGTCCTGTATGGAAAAATGCTTTCCTCTTCCACTATTCCAACGTGTCTCCTGTACGTTAGCAACGGGTGCCTTACAACGTGTGCAAAATGAAATAACCGCGGCGACGGAATCGTGACGAGGTACGGGAAACCGACCGACGAATATTTGATGCTGCACGATGCAACGTTCCGTGGTATTACGCAGCAGTTGAGTATTACTTTTACTTTACTTTATCTCCTTTTAGTCTATTCTCTTCCACTTATTACGTATATATTTATATTCCTTTTCTTACTATTTTATGTTTAGCAGTACAACGATTATCGCTTAACTTTGTCCGCGCGATACACGTTAACGTGATTATTAAATCGCGATTTATCCACGCAGATTCATATTTTTGAGAATATAATTTAAGAAAGTAGAGCCTCGGCGGAAGATCGGTAAAACATTTAATTTCTCAATTTCCACTATTTCATTTGACTCTCTTATTTTACAAAATAATGAAATAAAATAGAAAAATAAGGCAAGACTATTCGTGATTAGCGAATAACTATCAAACTACCGCCCGTTTGTCCTTGTTCATTATTCGACTAAATTATACTGTCTGGTATGGAGCAATGATATTCGGCGAGGTAGCGATAATAAAATAGGCAACGAGCCACGAATTTCGACGCTGTTCGACTTAAACATTCAGAACGTCACGTTCCCGACGGTGAAAATATTTGCTGGCGTGTCGCATCGCGATATTGCGCTTGTGGCAAGGGTAGCCTGTTTAGAAATTCTCGCGTTCTGCAATATTGATAGCGTGTTAGCAGCATACATTTCCATATGTGTGATACGGGGTTGTTGAATTTTCCGTCTCGTGAATGTTTCATCGAATGCTTCGGTAGTATCTGTACCTGTGCATCGCGAAAATTATGAGATATTGCTGTAAGTCCGCCGTATGTTGGGCCGATAAAGTGCGACTTGTATCGTACGTGTGTACGTTTCATAATAATCGAGGTAATCGCGGTAATAAGGAGGCAGCTCCGCTTTGAACGTATTTTTAGCTTCGTTTCGTTCAAAGTATGTTCTTTACGCTTCTCATCGATATTACGCCAATTACAATAAATTCACGCTTCGTTCGAAGGTTCTGTTTCTTTCTTCGGACTAAAAGATGGATAGTTCGAATATAGAAAATTGACGTTAATAATAAGGTGAGCAAGTAGCCTGCGTTTAAAGAGCAAGCAGTTGCCAATTTCTGTTTGGACCACGATTACTCGTGTCGACATAATCGTGAATGAATATGGGTTAACGGACAATGACGAGACAGACACCAGGTAATTGATACGTAGCTAGCAGAAATTGAATCTGCGGCAAATAACATATGTATATCAATGATGATGTTACGTTGACGATGATTGTATATTGGTGCAAACTGTTAGATCGTATTCTCTACGACAGGACTACGAGATGAAATGTTTAAAAATATGTACGTTTCAAGGAATACAAGATTAAATTGCATTTGAAATTTACGTTTTATCATTGAACAAATATTTCGCGGTTTATTTTACTATACTATTGGGTTGGTAACTAAGTGATCGCGGATTTTGTCGATATCAGCTATTAAAAAATCCGTAGTCACTTATTTGCCAACCCAATATGATTAACATTAGTCGTCTGTGTTTCCTTCTGTTAAGGTTATTGGATGTATGTGAATGCAAAGGAACGCGTGGATAAATTGTAAGGTAGAAAATATATATATTTTGAATATTAAAGTGTAAGTACAAAGTTTGGAATACAATATGAACTGGTCCAGATCCGCGCGCTAGCAGCGTTACCCTATGACTGAAAAACCCTGAAGCCAACGTTGCATGTGCACCGTTTATGGTTTGCCTTCGACGCAGTCTTTTGTCTATGCGCTGTGGATGGCTTCGGTGCTTGAGAAAACTAAGGACCAGATTTTTTTTTATTTTATTTTTTGTTTTTACAATTTGTCCTGAAGGACATCTGGTAAAGTGTTATATCTCATTGGTAAATAAAAAAATAAAATAAAATAAAATAAATATAGCATGTGGGTGGTTACCCCCAGCGGGGTGCCAGCTTCTAAGTTATATCTTTTATGATAAGGACCAGATGTAGAGTTTTCTTAGAAGTGGCGACCACTTCAACACCTTCTCTTTGATATACAAAAATAATCGAGTGATTCAATACTTGTAATAAGGTAACAAGTATCTACTGCTGTTTAAATATTTTATTGCATCTATACGTACACTATAAATTAACATAATTACACGACGTAGAATTTAGAATGGCTGTTGAAAATGACGACGCGAGTTCGCGCTCGCCATCCATATGCAGATGCGCTAGTTACAATAAATAGTAACTAGAAGATAGTTCTAGATATAATCGATAGGTTTAAGATATTCTTCTGTTTTTATCTCTAGTTCATGGAAGAAGGTGCAATAAAGGTTTTTCGGCTCGGAACGGTGTGATAGATTTATCCAAAGAATAAAATAATAGCTATTGCGATTCTACCTCTAAATACAGAAATAGCAACTGTTAAGGTTATTCAGTGGATGGAATTAAAGAAATGCGTGGGCAAACTGCAAGGTATTGAAAGTATATATATTGTGAATAGTAAATTAGAAAATATGTGGTACTATGTAAGCCGATCCAGATCCTCTCGCTAGCAACGTTACCCTGAGACTGAAACAACTGCCGAAACCCGTGCCCCTGGTAGAAATTCGCGAGAGAACCCGGGGCTCCCCTCCAAAACGTAAGGCTGGCCACCGTGGAGTTTTTAGTCGGTAAGAGTCCGACACTACTCGACCGGTGCGATGCAACGGCGAGTGTCCATGAGGATTTCTCCACGAAAAAAAAAAAAAAAAAAAAAAAAAACTGCCGAAACCAACGTCGGACGTGTACCGCTTATGGTCTTTCCTCGACGCATTCTTTTGTCTATGCGCTTTCGAAGACCTTAGGCGCTTGAGAAATCGAAGACCAGATGTAGAGTTTTCTCAAAAGTGACGATCACTTCAACAGCAACAATGACCAATAACAATTAAAAATTATTAAATAAGAATAGTTACGTTATCGTGTATGGTCTAGGTATCTTTTTAATTACAAATTCAGAGTTTTCAATAAGAAACGGCTACGACATCGTGTCATAAATGTTTCGCTGATATCTTTCTTTCACGAAGCAGCCGAGGAGTACATTTTAATAATCTGTCTGGAAATATCGCGAGACTCTATCTTTCGGAAGAAGTGATTTCTCTAACAGGAAACTTTAATAAAATGATCGTACCTC
Organism: Bombus pascuorum; assembly: GCF_905332965.1. NCBI lineage: Eukaryota > Metazoa > Arthropoda > Insecta > Hymenoptera > Apidae > Bombus > Bombus pascuorum. Next base: position 14,941,534 of record NC_083494.1, on the reverse strand, counting down.
GTACAAAGAGAGAAGGAAGACGACAGAAAAGAGAATGAGAAAGAGAAAGAAATTCAAGTTGAACGATATACTTGAAGTAAGAAGTTGTTGAGAAAAGGTCAGACCAGAAGAAGTTCAACAGGATATTTAATAACCGGCATATGAACTACTTGCAGCTTAAATTCATTTTCTTTTAAATTCATGTTGTTTCATCGATCGTGATATTTTCTTGTCGACTGCGATTTACAGCAAAATTTCCATATTTAAGACGAAAATTATTTAGAATTAATAATTTATTCGCGAACGATTTCACCAGGCAGATTCGAGTTTTCCATAGACTCTTCTGCATTTTCTATGTAATTTATTTAACATTTTCTCGTCGATATATGTATAGCAAACCGTTACGTTATGGAGTCGTCGTCATTTACAATGAATTTGTGAATCTTTACCGATTAATCATCTTCCTAATAATTTCAGCCAATTCTCACGTCGACATATAAAAACGCGATATTTAAACAAGAATGAACTACGTGTGTATTTATCGTGCTGCAAACGATGAATTCCTTATAGAATATTTTAGTATATTTCTAAATTGCTTTAAGAATTTTCTGCATCGTTTAACAAATTTGAAAGAACTTTTCTAATCAATACACAGAGAAAACGTCTGGTTAAAAGATGTTAAAATATAAATCGAACTTTGGTTGGTCGATCTGATCTAATAAGAGCGAAATGCCGAGACACGAATCGAACATTCTCGTGGAGATGCAATTTTCCAGACAAAGTTCGCAACGTAGCAATAAATTCGTATTAATGAGAAAGTGATGCGTAGAATGGCGGCAGTAAAGCTTAACATCGAAAGAAGCCGAGGAATTACAACTTCCTGACTGTGCGTTCATCGAGAGACAGAGGAGGAGCAGAATACATTTTTCACAACGTCTCGCATGTGGAAAGACGGAAACTCGTGCGATAAGTTTCCCTCCACGCAGCCAGGATAGAGTGTTGCCGAAGCGGAACAGAAAGTTCCCGTTTGCGGTGAAATGGCCTCTGCAGCTGCACAAGTTTCGTAACTATGATAGCAAGCTATTTAACCAGACCAGGTGGACTCGAACGTGTCTACACGTGACCTCGTTGGCTGAGAAACGCTCGACGAGCATGAAAATTGCCCTCGAAACGTTGTCCTCTGTTCTGTCTCGATGCATTTACCGTGTATTATAGATTTCCACTATGAATGTTACCTCGGCACATGACAAAGTTCAATGTTCATTACTAGATTATTACGTTACATATCGACTTCTTCGGCTGACGATAATAAATTACTGTAACGCAACTATAAATCACATAAACTTCCTTATTATGGAATAAAATGTAAAGCAACGTTAAAATATAAATGAACGCGTTAACATAATCAGAGTCGCTTCGAGTATCGTTCACGGTCACAGCAATATCTTCCAATTAATGGTAAACGCGTTAAATTGAAACAGAATTGGCTGTTATGGTTGTCCCGTTGTTTCTGTCTAGTGTTACGATTGCGAGAACCGGACATGACTAGATAAACTGAGATTGCAGCGCGGGATTGGAAGAACAACCAGTGTTGTGTATAACTAACAGAGTCAGTGCAAGGACAGACGAACGTGGACGAATCAGTGGCGCACGATCATTGGAAGCCGCAAGGTAAGCTTTCGTCGACAAACCAGTGTATGGTTAACACCGGTAGTTAGCGGAGGAAAGCAAGGACGAAGCAGTGCCACATCGCTGTCAGCTATTTGAGTTAAGGATGTTGATCCTCGTACTATGTCAGTGGACGATAGATCTCGAACGATAGACGTTTGGGCACATCGCGTCTCCGGTTACGATCGGACATCCAACAAAATCTCGTGTTTCACATTTTGTCAAACATTACGTAGCATAACGTTTCGTATCTTAGCAATGTTCGATTTCAAGATCTAAGTCGATAAGTTAGAAGATTGTTTTTTTACGATTATATCGCTGCCGATTGTTTGTTCTCGAAAATCATTTGCTAGAAAAACGATGAAAAGTATATTTCATTGTCCGTGAAACTTCGAACGTAGCCTAATGTAGTTACAAGGAGTTTATTTTGAAGTTGGAATAAAATTAACGAACGTGATCTTTCCGTACCTTTGAAACCTACGTTTTTATATGCGGTATTAACATGTTAATTACTGTAAATATGATATTAACCCCATATGGATGAATCCTTTGATCCGTGTAATGGATTGAAAGAGGGTTAAAATGCGCCCTCTGTCGCGTCCTAATGTATTAATGTAACTTATCATCATCACTCTCAATAATAACTTTAATTCTATCAGCTACAGGTGAGAAAAATGACGAAAAGTGGCAACTTTTACAAACTGCTGTAACGGCACAGTAATAAAACACTTAAAATATAGCCACTTATTTAAAGAAATGTAGAGAGCGATGAAAAAGTTGGTCATAGTAAGAGAGAAATTAAATTTAATACTATGCGAGATTATTCCCTACGAATAAATACAATGTATAACGTAATCAGTGAGCTAAATACATATAACTAGAAACGAGACACGAGGATTATAATATCGCTAAAGTCAGTGACGTGCATCACGTCGTAGGTTTATGGGACGATAAGACTTACTCGAAATGATAGTATAAGACGTCGGGATCATGTGACGACGGAAATGTGGAAACTCTAGGATAATAACGTGACTTTCACAGCTTAAATTCCTCGTTCAACGTTATATTCAACCGAATGATTAGCAAAGATTCTGGTTATCCAAAAATGAGTATATTTGATGTTAACACTAGTAGCATAATAAATTACTGTAACACAATTATAAATCACATAAACTCCGTTATTACGGAATAAAATATGAAGCAACGTTAAAATATAAATCACTATAAATCAACGCGTTAACATAATCAGAGCCGCTTCAAGTATCGTTCGCGGTCATAGCAATATCTTCGTTAGCTCGAATAATTTATATCGACGCGATAGCAGAAGATTCTTAAATTTTAAAACAATTTTAGATTTTCAATTTTATAGTAATCTATATTTTTTAGGTATTAAGAATCACTTTCTTCCGGAAGGTTTAAGGATACGAGTTTTAACTGTACAAAAAAAGAAAGGGGAGTTTTAATAGTAGAGGACGAAACGTGTGATTCTCATTTCGGACGAAATCAGCACGATTTACAATTCGACTAACTCTAGGTTTGATCCATAGATTTGCAGATACAGTTTCATAAATTTTCCCAATGGAGAATTACGAAAATTATTTGTAGCATGTCGTTCTGGTATCTGCGATCGAATTACATCCTCGACAAACATTCGGCACAGATATACTCGGGATATTACTAGAATTACTACTCTCGCGAGGGAATGTCGCAGGATCACAGTACAGCTACTTATTCTAAACTATTGTATAAATTTAAAAATACAAACAGTGCTATAATAATTCCAAGAATGCTACTCTATACTATATATAATAGCACTAGCATGCTGCCTCGTTCAACTTCATATAGCTTTTTTTAGGTCTCTGTGCTGCAAAAAACCCCGAGAAAAGCTTGAGCACCCTTCCGAGTTTCTAGAAAATAATCTAATAGTTCTCCTTGCTACGCGTTACCTTCATTTCTTTAATCAAGAAATTAATTAAAGAAAGTCAAAGCGAAATTTAGACAAAAATATGGAAAAGGTGAGAAATTACTTAAAATTACTGGTCGAAAACGAGCTGCAGGCTTAACTATAGATCACCATTACGAATATATAGTATTAATAATGATTGGTATACTACTAATAATAAACTTACATTTCAATATATTAAAAAGAACTATTATTTCGCTGACGACTTACAAATAAATGTTGAGGTCGACTGATAGAATAACGAGTGGGTGAATTTGTAATAGAAAAATTGTAATTGAAATAAATAAAGGTATAAGTATAGTGTATGCTGATCCAGATCCTCACTCTCACAGTGTTAGAATACAATAGAAGAATCTATGAGAGGGAGTACGTTCGTATATTTATAGCAAAGAACATTACCAAAGTTAACCTTGTAGCTCTAGTTGGGGGCTACAAAAACAGCAATAGAGATCTACTTGCTCTTTTGTTTCTAGTCCTTGTAACCCAAAACATAATTTATATTCAAAGGCACAATAATATGGACCTCTCTTTGTTTCGAATTTTTTGTTTCATTAAATCCTATTCTCTTCTTAACAGCGGTCTCCAGGTCGCGGATATTCAAAAGCAAGGATGTAGAGTTTTTCTTGAAGTAATTACTTCAACAATAAATATACCTACTGAAATACGTATAATTTTGTGTACTAAACTAGACTGACTGCGTAGTAGTGACACACGTATGTAAATGTGAGTGTGTGAAAGTAAGTGAAAGCACAGCGTCTCGAAAAACAGACGAATGTAACTGTTCCAGTGGCAGTGTGGTGTAGCGTCTCTCGACATCAACTAGCGTCGGACGACGGCAGCGTGGTGGTTAGACGCCTGTCCGAGTCGATAGTTGGTAGTTAGCAGTAATAATTGATCCGAGTTTCTCGATATCTTAAGCGATCATCATCCGCACTTGCATCGTACATCGTAACGCATCGACCAGAAGTCGAACTTGTAATCGCTAGCCGCGAACCGCTAATAGTAATCGCGAGTCCTACGAATAGTGTACACATAGAGTATATGTTAATGAATATATATTGTTAAATATATTCAAGTGTTTCTTCCGCATCTATCACGACCTATCCAGCTCAGTGGTGTGAAGGATGGTATGAATCGTTTATTAAATAAATCTAAAACTATTTTAATATGTATTCTAAGTGTAACCTTGGTGTTCCTTTATTTTTATTTCGGCAATTAAGATCCACAGTTCTTAAAAATACCGAACAATAATCTATCGAGTTCCGTGGTGTTCGAATATCGATAAGAGTGGCTGTGTACATTATTATCAAAGATCGATGAATAGTTCTAAGGTTAAGCAAAACTTTCTTCCACAATACACGAATAGTCTTTTATCATAAACCCACGCTGAAGAATGTCACGATAAAAATGGGGAGTGTATGATAGAATTTAATTTCAAATATTTACCAGAGTTTACGTCCTATTGCATCTCGCGCAACCTACACAGCACACCGGGTGTCCCATTTTAACCAAGATACATTAGATGAAAGATATTTTCAAAAATATTCTAACTTTGATCCTGTAAAACTTATCGCGTGAAAATAATAAAACGTAAGGTTTCCTTGTCTTCCATACGCTCAATTTCATGACATTAACGTTGAAGCCTCTTTTTAACTAAACATTTTCAAATACAAGTACCTCGATGCTCTCTTGTAGACAATTAAAAACTGCATCGATCGATGTATATTAAAATGACGTATAGTTCCGCTTAATAAATCAAAGATCGACTTTGAAACGCCTTCGCCACAAATCTCATGGTCATCTAAGACATCCTCCTCGATACGAAACAAGTCTTATGCATAACATTTTTTTTACCATAACGAATAAATATTTTGCGAGACAATTGCGTGGAAGTATTGAAACGAGGCACCCTGTGTATATTCGTTTCTTCGTCCTTGCAATTCCTACACAGGAATAGCGCCTTCGAATATGAAAGGAAATATTCAGTTCGCTCGCTGGCGTTTGCTTTCCGACGCGAGAAGTGCATCACTGCCGAAGATTGCCGAGTAAATAAGAGATATTGTCTTCCGGAAACACCTGGAAGTCACTTCGACGGAAACGCCACCATGCCCGATGAATATTTCACGTGCTGAATTTTCGTTTCGTAGCGGAACACTGAATCTATAAGTAATTTCGATCTCGCGCGAGCGCTCATTTTTCGATTGGAATTCGTCGAAAGGCGGTCCTCGTTCGAGAAGCAATAATACACTCGACAGAGCCGGAAAGTTGAGTTCACCGTGATGCGTGGTGTATAGGAAATCTGATTGAGACGAAAGGGAATCGACACTTATAACTTTGTGATTCTTTAGGAATCCTTTTAGGAGATTGCTTTCACGGCTTTCTAGTTATAAATATGCCAAAGAAAGTGGATTCTTTCGAGTATACTTCGGAGAAGCAGTTAAATTTGTCGTCTTTCTAAATAATAATGCGCGTTCCAGTAGTGAGAAATATGATTAAATTCCGATATCACGGGATCGGTATCATGGAATAGTAGAATTAATCAAATACTTGATGATAGAAAATAGAATGATAAATAAGGTAAAAATAATGGATATTATAGGACTTTTTATTTATTCAGAAATATTAGAAATTATGATTTCCAATAATTTTTACCCTAAGTTTATTGATCGATAGATCTATTTACAATGATTTAAACAGGAAACGATGGTTGTTTAACGCGAACTAAATATAGTAATGTGCTATAACTAAGACAACTAAATGGATAATTCACAAATCACAATTAATAGTTTAAAACTCGTAACAACTCGGAAACTCTACTCCTGACTCCTCACCACTTGACTCTCAACTCGCGACTATTTCACTCGACTACTCAACTCGCGACTACTCGACTCGACTCTCAACTCGCGACTATTCGACTGGACTACTCAACTCGCGACTACCTCAACTCGACTCTCAACTCACGACTATTCCACTCGACTACTCAACTCGCGACTACTCGACTCGACTCTCAACTCGCGACTATTCGACTGGACTACTCAACTCGACTCTCAACTCACGACTATTCCACTCGACTACTCAACTCGCGACTACTCGACTCGACTCTCAACTCACGACTATTACACTCGACTAATCAACTCGCGACTATTCGACTCGACTTTCAACTCACGACTATTACACTCGACTAATCAACTCGCGACTACTCGACTCGACTCTCAACTCGCGACTATTCGACTGGACTATTCAACTCGCGACTACCTCAACTCGACTCTCAACTCATGACTATTTCACTCGACTACTCAACTCGCGACTATTACACTCGACTAATCAACTCGCGACTACTCGACTCGACTCGACTCTTCAGGTGACGACCACTCAGTAAAAACTGCCATATAAAGACCACCGGGTAAAACTACCAGGCCTTTTGGCCTAACGGCACTTAGGACTTCTCGCAATATTGTTTATGGTTCAGCCGATATTTCTTAGGCCATTTGTCCACGATACTACAATATTTTAGAATCGTATCAAGAAATATTCGATCTATGTTCGAATGAGAATTAGTTCTTTTTATGAGAACAACTATCGTTATGAAATTCAGAATTCGTTTAATTAGGTAAGATTCTTCCGCTATGTAATTACATTCGGTCGAAATTAATTTGTTTTTTTCAAACATAATAATAAATAATTAATAACGATTCATTGGTTCGTCATATATTAATTTAAATATTTAAAACAAATTTATTGATATGTTATGATTGTATTCATCGTATGCTGTAAGCAAAATGTACGGAAATTGAAAAGATCAGGCAATATTAATTTTATTAAATTTACAATAAATTAACCTTGTTCGGTTTCGTGAATACATTAATCAAAATGTCTACGTACATCCAATTAAAGTTTTTAAATCTTGATGAAGATACCATCAAGTGAAACTTTATTTAATCGCACAAAATTGCTGCACAAATAAATTAGCAAAGTCAAATTCAGAATACTAAATACACAACTAGTTTAATTTTTGCAACTCTACGCTGTATATCGACATTTTACGACAGGATAATTGTTATCGCGTTGTAATAGAAACTTTAGAGTTAGAAGCTTGCTTTTCTTCGATATAAAGATTAATAATAACGTACCCAACTTAATAACAACGTACTGAGAAATTAAAATAATTAAAGCTACAAAAATGACTTTTATCCTGTCTAGATAAAACTTAACAATTTTAAACTTACAGCTTTTTCTGAAGTAACGATAACCATAATGACGCGTTACATATATTCATCACATATTGAAAAGTTGAAGGACGATTTTTATCCAGCATTTAAATCTTGAATTTTTTTCTTTCACATAAAGAAGGCTTAAAAAATATAAACTTCTCATACTTGTGCCTATCTTTTCGATAATATTGTTACTTTCGTTCATAAAAATTGACAAACGTTCTTCCAACTAAACTAAGGACGCTGACAGGAAAGTTTAATTCGATAAAGTGAAAGAATATACAAAAAAAATTGGCATTAAATTCGTTCAAGAAATCCTTCTCAAAACTGCAAGACGATCGTTTGTTATACAGTTTCGCGAAGTAGGGAAATTCCAAATTTAAATACAACGATCGACGAAAAAGATCCAAAATCGACCAATAAAGAAGACATTGCTTCTCAACAAAACGAGCTTCGTCTACCGATGAACAGCATATCAAAGTTTTTACAAAACTTCTTTAAGCAATCAGAAATGAAATACATTGGAATACAAGAACCATTTGAAACTGCAATTTACGAAAACGACAACTTATTTGCGAAAGCAATCATAAAGCAACGTCGCGAAAGAAATACAATACAGCAGACATCCAGGTTGTTCCATGAAATTTTAATTTTCCGAAAGTATTAGGTTGTCCGGAAAATGTTTGTCTTTTACAGACACGTCATTTACAACGACGTATCTTTATACAAACATGAAAGCTAATCTGTCGAACGTTGTAATGTTTATCTTGATAGAACAAAATGGATCATACGTAATACGATAAAATAATATAAAACGGAAAATGTTGTGCATTCATTACTTCCCTATAAAACGAAAGAAACTTTTCAGACAACCTAATACATTATCCACACATTTTTTTTCAATTTTGTTACCATCTTTTTAAACAATCCCATAAATATATGGCATATAACGAAGAAATCTTTTTTCTGAACCAGTCAGTTCGCATTCTTGCGAACCTGACCGCGGCGAACTTATTACGACAATTCTGGAACTTCCTCAAACTACATTTCCAACGTGCAGATTCCTCGTCCCTGGAAAATTCTTCTCTTTACAGAGCCCCAACTTCCGGAATAACTTCTGTAATTATGGTTATGGCTGATTCAAGTTTATCCGCGGAAGGTATTTTCCGCTGTCAAACTTATTTTTCAAGCTTACGTCCTATTTTCGTCAAAGACAACGACTTCGTCAAGTTGCTCTCGGCTGGTCGACGTGGCGAACTATACGTCGCCTCTGTAACCTCGTCTCGTTATAATTCATGAGATTTCAAAAAGTTTCGTCCAATAAGTACGCGTAATATACGTTGCGAGTCGCGCTCTTAGCGACTTAGCGGCTTGCGAGCTGGCCAGGACGCGAACTTTGAACTCACTCGGAACGCAATGGACAAAGTTAACCTCCGGTGAGCACGCTATTTATTCTGCTTTTACAATAGACGACTTGGTAGACGGCGAACTTGATGTTTGTTCGATCGACGAATGGAATTAATTCGACGCTGAGACAGAGCAAAGCGATAGATGTTAACTTACTGTTTGTTAGACGCACGAGTTAAAGACAACTGACAAGTTGGTACACTGCAGACTGAAGATCGTAGAACGATGATGAGTCTCGGGAAGTTTGTTTTCTCGCGGAAATTCGGTAACACGCGGATTGGAGAATTTCTGAGTCGCTGGAACTAGAAAGCTGAGAGAGGAACACGATAATTGGTCAATTTGGAAAGTTTCGTTTCATCTGATGTATTGTATTAATTAAACTGGAAAAGATTTCTTTTCCACAAGAAGATAACACAGATCTGTCGATCAGAATAATCAATTGGATTAATTAGACGCTTTGTACGCTCTGTAAACCACAGAAATTCAAAGCAGTTCACGCATACCAAATGGAAGATTTAACCGTAATCATTCGTTGGACACAATAGACCGATAAACTCATTTTACCCTCCTCTGCTACCGATTTACATAACCTTTGTGTCAGCTGCACCGATACGATCCACGCTGAAAGGAAACACAAGACAGAATATGTACAATTGTCATTGTAAAAATTGATGCGACGGTGACTGTAAGAAAAAATTATTACAAGTAAAATTATTTGAAAATAACGAGGAAGAATTGGATCTGGTTGGATCATACTTTGAAATATAACTCAAGACATCGATGGAACAAAATTTTAATGAAAATGTGGCCTCCATGCAACAGCATAATTTGTAATGCATTTACCAGCCACAAACACTTGACGGCAGAACTGTGAGGCAAAATTCGACAATCGGTTTTCCCAACGTGCTCCCACGAGCATTTCTGCTCGACGACTGCAACAAATGCATCTCCATTCCGGCGGCGTGGTTACCAAGCGCTAAGTACAAAGTTTTCACCGTAAGTTTCAACGAGCTTACGAAACTGTCACCAGCTAACTTGCAAGCGCATCGCTTGCGTGGGAACATAGAAGCCTACGTCGATGGCGCAGGTGTTGATTCTTTGACTGCCTTCCTTGCGATTCTTTGCTACGTCTGCTACACAGATATTTTCAAAGCTTATCTCGTAAGCGTGTGAAACAGCTGTATGGAAATCGATCGAGTTGTGTATTATATAAAAGCATCGACTATAATCTATAGATTCTAATAATATTGCCATATTCCTCTAGCTAGGAAACTCTTAAAAATATCTGCCTGCTCAACGTTAGAACTACCATACAAGTCACATTGACTGATTTTACAATTTTATTTTAAAATTCCTACTTTATGTTATATTCTTTCGCAACGATAACTGAAAGAATAACATAATGAATTTTATTTTCTTTTTTATGTATTCAAACTGAGAATAATTTTGTATCAAGGCTACTTATTATTGTCAAAGAGTAAAAGGGTGCTGCAATCTGTTTATCGAACCCCAATTAACCAGTTTTCTCGTTTTGTACAACTTCCCACATGTTTTTCAAATTTTTACCGCGTATCGTTCGATGTGACGATATCGATTGTCAGGAAAATTCCAAATCGCTAGATCGTTAGATGCTAACGCTAGAACTGCCACAGCACTCAAAATGACTGGTTCTACAATTTTATAAATGTGTCCACCCTCGTTTAGGGATCATGGTCCCAGATGGATTAACAACGTTAAGGTTGAGGTTGATTGATCGAAGAACGAGTGGATGAATTTGTAATAGAAAAATATATTGAAATAATTAGAGATATAAGTATAATGTATAAGTTTATGCTGATTCGGATCCTTACTCTCTTAGTGTTACTGGGCAATGGAACGATAGGGAGCACGTTCATATATTTATAGCAAAAGGACATTACCAAAAAAGTTAAGCTTATAGCTTGGGCTAGAGGCTACAGGGAATATAAATAGAAATCTGTTTATTAGTTCCTTCGTTCCTAGACCTTGCAACCCAAAACATAATGTATACTCGATACAATAATATGCGCCGCTTCTTATTTAGAATATTTCTGAGTACTAGCAGTCTCCAGGTCACGGGTATACATAAATAAAGATGTAGAGTTTCTCTTCAAGTAGTTACTTCAACAAATAATACCAAAATTGTACTACACGACATGGAATTCCTTCTGTAAGAAAGTAATGAGTCAATAAATATAAAAATATTCTATTATTACGTATTTTTTAAAGACCAGTGATTTTCACTGGTTTTGGTAGAAATAGCTTCGTTCAACTATCGGTAGTTCTAGCGTTAATCTACGCACTTAACGTCGTTCGTAGTTCTATCTCTAGTATGTTCTTCCTATCGGTAGCTTCGAAATATGGCGCAAGTGAACAAATTAAAGATCTTATTTTATCCAAATTCTATGCCAAGGTATAAATATCAGAAAACTTCTTGAAATTTCATTATCGTCGTGAATTAAGAAGAACTTTTCTTAAAACCGAGCACAGAAATCGGAGAAGGAATTGCATATTGAAATAATTTTGCTGGTGAAAAATAGTCGTTTTAAATTTGTACGATCTCTGGATCAATTTTTCGATGCAAATATTGCTTAATGGAATCGGAAGATATTAAATTTTGTTGTATCTAGTAATACTTTCATCCAGGGACGAATAAAACGAACTAATTTTGATAGATAGCGAATATAGAAATATTTTCATATCGAATGAAACTTTCATCCCTTAGAAACTTTTATCCCCGAAACTTTTATCCCTTAGAGCAAAGATGGTTGCAATTTTTCTTGCTTTTTTCTCACTGGCTCGAGATAACGTAATGTCTTGTCCTCAAAACCTGGCACATAAGGCGCGTATTACCATTATCCGCGTCCATTTCACGGCAAATACAATTCTCGATGCAGCTCAGCAGCGCGAGCCGTCATCCATCTTCATCATTTTAAAATTTACGACCGGTCATATCTGGCGTACCTATAAAAATTTCTCGGCATAGAAAATCGCTAGCGTTATCTTTCAGCCCTAAACATCATCGTCACGCTCTACTTTCTCCTCTAGTCGAATATTCATAGTAAAACACACAAAACAATTTTTCACGTTTCCCAGGTATACTGTAACGTGCGTGTAAGAATTTTGCGTTGCGCTATCTTCCAAAAGTTGAAAAAGTAAGATCGTGAATTTACTTTGAACACGATCCGAGACTATGAACGAGTGTATGGAGAATAATTTTCAAAGGTAGAATTCAACGTAGCACGAACAACGATGGACACAAAGCGAGATTACTGGAAACTTGGGCTTTAAACAGCTGCAGTCGAATCGCAATGAATGAAATTTAATTAATGACTGGCCGATCAGACGCGCGCTCAGAAACTTGTAGAACTTCATTCCGCCGAGTTCCTTGGAATTTTCAATAATCTCTGATTAAAGGGTGCGGCTTTTCGAGTATGCTGGATCGCGCGTACAATCGCACGTCCCACGTTCACCGGGAAATTTGTTAAGTAGCGTTGTTCGTGGAAACTGGAACGCGCAGCGAAGAAACTGTAAGTCCCTTTACACAGCGCTGTGTTTAGCGAGGAAATTCCTGAATGGTACTAATCGATTTTCTAAAACAATTTCTCTCTTCTAGTAAAGGTATTTTAGGTAATTTTCAATTACACGGTAATTTATTAACGCGATCATTGAATTATCGATCTTCTAAACCAATTTCTCAGCTGGTAAGATATTTTCGGTGATCTTCCACTATATGATAATTTATTACTGAAATTGTTGAATTAACCAATCTTAGAATCAGCGCAAGAACAGATAAAGTTCAGATTTTCCGTGAGAACAGTTACAACGTTATCGTTACGGTTTCTCTTGTAAATGCTTCTTCCTTCTCTCCATCCTGAAGTGTATTTTTCTTATCTTAATTGTATCTCAAATAGAGATTAAGTCGAATGCAATGTATATTTGTTTTAACTTTTGTAATAACTATGATAGCGCTAAAAATCGATTCCAAGAAGAATATCTCCGAACACCGCGAACTTAAACTTACTTTTTACAATTGTAGTATCGGGAATAATGATAATTGATGGTTTATTTACGAATGAATGGATTAAACAGATGTTGATTAAACAGGAAACGATGGTTGTTTAACGTGAACCAATCACAATAACGTATTATAATTAAGACAATTAGATAGTTAATCTGCAACTCTCGTCACCATGGATCCAACGCTCTCTCTCACGCGGATCACGCTCTCTCGGCAACGCTAGTGTCACACACTCAAGAAGACACGCTCAGAAACAGTAATATAATAGGCTAGATACCCTGCATACCACAGTCATCGAAACAATAACCAAATAGTAACGGAATAGGCGCCTCTGAGATACACCAGACGACAACTCCTCCAGAGAGGCTAAGACTTCGGTATAAAAACCCTCGAAAATAAGCGCTCGAGTCAGTCTGTTAAAATATTTTGACCCAGTTTCTTGTAACATAAATTCTATTATCATACCCAAAGTTCAATTTCTTCACCTTATTCGTGAAACGTTTGAACCGTGACGCAAGGAGATCACCGACGATCTATCGGTTTCGTACTTTACTGTGTCTCTGACGTGACACTAGCAACACTATTTGACTTCTGACCCTGACTTATCGATTCACACTCCTCGCTATAAATGTCCTTCTGGACAAATTGTAAAAATCAAATAAATAAACTAGAAAAAAAACACTCCTCGCTTCTCAACTAACACTCTCTCTGGCTTCTTAACTGACACACTGTTAATTCGTGTTTCTGCCTTAGCATCCTTTTGTCTTTTTTCTTAGCCTCACCACGCACGTGTTCCGTAACCGCTCGTGGCCAGGGTCATGTCACGTAAAATAATGAAAAAAGGAAATCGAAGATGAAAAATAACAATACAAAAAAGAGAGAATTTATTTCTTAACGCTTTGTTTACACTGATGATGATTCACTTCCGAACTCTAGCCGCGACTTTTCAAGACTGACGCTCTTACAACTTGACCTTCGATGGGATCCGATTCTTTTCTTTTTCACCCCTCAATATCCCCACTATCCACGCGTTTGTTAGGCGTCCGCGACCTTTGCCTTCTTCTCGAACATTCGGCGAAAGGACCGTTGGGATATTGAGGGTTCATTAGGCACCTCGGTTCGGCGACATACATCGTCGCCAAGTGCCGCCACATCTTTATTTCCGTCATCAGTCTATCGGTTCCGAAGCGCGGCCAGGTCTCTGATGTTGATTGAGATGTGGTTGGCGTCACAATTACACAGACCTTTTCCGCAAAACTATTCGATCGAAGGACCGACGATACATCGTTAGGCCTGTCGGCACTTCGGCTTTCTCGCGACATTGTTTATAGTTCGCCCGATATCTCTTAAGCCTTTCGTCCACGATGCTACAGTGCTATAGTGTAGGTGAAAGTGTTGTACGCGTTATAAAAATGATTCCAAATATCTTTCCTTTCGTTTCATTATTGTAATAGGAATTACAAGTAAGGAATTAATTGTAAAAATTAGATCAGATTAAAATAAATTGCATCTTTCTCTTTTGCTTGAAAGCGCAATTTTCTCAAAGTAACATACACAAGTTAGCCGCTATAACGCTCGTAACGTAGGTTTTACTTAAAAACTATAGTATCATTTCCTTCCGTATCCTTCCCAAATACTCTTATCAGAGAAAATCTAATTACCACGAGGATCCGAGAGAATTGTAAATGCAGTTGGGAGTCAGCATTTTAACGAAAATTTCTACCTTCTTTTTTCTCTGCCGAATCTATTCAAATGGATTCACTATTCTTCATGGTTAAACTGTGGAGGCAAGAGGTCACCAAGTAATGTTGGACTGCCGAGGGCTTTATTCGTTGTCCGAGATACGATCAACCGTTCTTTCTGGAAAATTGGCGACCACTTTTCCCTATGAATCCGCGGGAACGCCACGAAAACGTATTTGTCTGATGTTTCTGAACTTAGAACTTCGAATTTAGAAAATTTCATATTTCAAACTAACCGTTTGTCTAAGATATTATCATTTTGTAATAATTTTCTCTTTTTTCCAAATCGTAATTAACTATATAAATTTTGATTAAAATGGGAATTCAATTCTGCAAAGTTTAATCATGGCAACGTAGTTATGCCAAACTTTTATCAAGAGCACAGGGTATTCCATTTCAAGCTGCAAGTAATTATATCTCAAGCTACAAATTATTAAAAAAAAAAAGAAATGTCTCGTGTACACATTTTTATATAAATAAAACGATAGTAATTCGAATGTCGAGATTAAAATCTAATTATCCGTAATTGCATATAGAGTTACGATATAATATCATTTGCATTGGTATTCCCCACGGAATGAAAAATTACTTCAGCGCGAAAGTAGGAAATCCCCCGTGAAAATTCTCACTAACTAGCAATCTAACAGCTTGCTTGCAATTCTTTGATGTTGCATATTCATTGGTAAAGTTGAATAATACGGGCGAAGTACCACAGATGCCTTGTACTTTCAGTTTACCGTGAAACCACGTCTTTTATATTATTTTTCATAGTCCAGAAGCGCGTGCATCGAATACCAACGTACACCGACTATACCGCGAACTTGGAAGATTTGTTTTTCGGATTAGAAGTTGCAGCAAGTACTAGACCCTACGAGGCTCTCACGCGTAATCGTAAAATTGAACTTTGCTGATTATCATGATAATAATGTGTCGTTATATTAGGTCGTCCGAAATGTATCTTTCGTTTTATAAGGAAATAATAGACGCACAATGTTTTTTCTTTTATATTAATTTATTGAATTATGCACGAACATAATAATAGAAATAAAACGAAATGGATCACGCCTAATTCGATGAAATAATATAAAACAGAAATTGTTGTCCGTCTACCATCACCTCATGGAACGAAAGAAACTTTTCGGACAACCTAATATCTGGACGAGGTACACAGCGAGTGTCACGTAATAAATAACGAAGTTTTATAAAAAGGCGAATGAGCAATAGCCCATTCGTATACTTTATTAACTGCAGAGTACAGACTGACTTACTGACTTACTGGGTTCTTTATCTACTCATTATGATCCGCATATCTTATGGATGGGAGTCCGGCTATTGTCTTTTCTTATTGCTATCGCATGACTAAGTGTTATTGATATGTCCGATGTCCCCAGATGTCTGGATTTTCGGTGGCGTCACACGAGCAACGCGTAATGCACCGTGAAAACGCTGTTCACTGTTTCGGTAAAATATGTGTAACAATGTTAACGTAATACGCGGTCAGTCACAAACGAATACGTACATGCGTTAAATATAAAATATCGTAGTAAAAACGTTAGCTTTGTGAATTTCGTTAGCACATTGACGCACATATAGTTAGAAAATAACGCCATTTATTCGTTTACATCTTCGTAAAAAGGAAAGGCGTAAAAAGATACAAAATATTAAAAAAAAATAATAAAAATAAAATAAGAAATAATCATTGAAAATTGACAATTTAATTTACATTTCAATTTTATTCGAAGAAACGACATTCTGTACGCCTAAAGAATAGTTCCACGAATGCTTCCACAGTTGTTTTTGGCGAAAATACATACAATACATCTCTGCAGCAACGGGTATGCGGCTATGGCTATACTTTGTCCTAGGTTTATAGAGATACACGCGACCGGTTGACAGACCTCGTTAATCCTCCGTATGCGACTCCTTCAGAGAAATAACTATGAACAAAATGTATGATACGTCGTAAAAAACAAAAAGCAGGAACGACCAACGTCTCGTAAGTAACTGCATTTGCAGTAAAATTGTTACATTCGTAAAACGACTCGCCTTACGTCGAATAACTTTCGCACAAAATATTTCTCTCTCGCTTCATTGCGAGAATTATCGATCATTTTTATTCGCCTACTCCGGATATGGGAACTGTACTAAAATATACTACAATACCAAATAACGCTATGCTAAATAAGATATAAAAATCTGTAATATAATAATATGATAAAATTGAAACCGAAAACGATTAGAATTCAGTTCGCGCGGTGTGGTATAAAAATAAAAGTTCCGATGGGAAAAATTGGCGAAGCGGGAATTCTCGAAGTGAGAAATACCTGTATTCGCGACAAGTTTCTATAAGAGTTCAAATATTTTTACGAGCCATTGTGCGTAGCTGGATTCCAGAGCCGGAGTGTATTACGTTGACCATTTTTTCCTTGAAATGACATTCTACTTGTTTCCCGTACGAAATTTTTCACTCTTCCCGATGGTGAACAGTTTTTCGCTTTGAGTCGTTTAGCTTTTACTATAACGGCGTTTGAAAAGTGGGAAACAATGGAAAGCACGGTTCGTGATCCGCGGTGTGATTGAGTTAACTCGCCTTTCGGTTAACCAGCGAAAAAATTACCCCGTACAATAGAAAGTTTCACCAAAAGCTTGCCTCGAGTCTCGTAATTAAATTACGGAATTTCGAGCAACGTATTGTTCCACGCATTGCGTTTATCGGCCGTACGTTTGCATTAATAGCGCGAAAATTTTGACACGGCGCGACAAAAGAAAAAAAGAAAAAACGCGGCCGAGAGAAAAACGGCGGCGGCAAAACGTGCCTCCATTAGGAGTAAGAGCCAGTAGCCAGATTCTCTAGTGTTCTCGGCGAACTTTATGCAGCTTTTTGTCACGTTCGCCGAGAAGAGCTACGGCAGCGCAAGAGGATATAGTTCTTGTCGCTGTCAAATGCAAGATTATCCCTTCTGGTTCGCTGTCATTTGGAACATTCGTGTTTTACGCGAGAGAGAAATATTATATCCACGCGAGCATCCGCTTTAGATTGGTTGTCGCGCACCTTGAATAGAGAGGACGTGTTTTCGTAATAACGCGGGTCTTTTCTTATTTTAGCGGCCGATGAATGGATTGAAACGAATAGGGAAATTTACGTTGCCACGTGTTGAATGCGCGAATTTATGCACCACTTTTGTTTTCGTTGCAACGAAGGTAAAAACATATGCAATATGAAAGCGAGAGGATTCGGAATACATAGGAAGAAAAAAAGAAATAAATTGTTCGTTTGTTACGATAATAAATCAAAATTGTGGAATAAAGTTCGTTTATATGGAATTTGCCTTTTCGAACACTGCCTTCAATTTTATTTCACTTTATTTTCCAAACTTTCGAGTAAAATGGAAAATCGAACGAATTATGATAATTCTCTGATTCGTATCGATTCGCCTTGATTCCGTTCTTCCTTCTCGTATTTTCGTCATTTCAAATTGTACTCGAACAACAATTGTCAAGTTGGGCAAAAAATGATTAATATCAAAGGTCTTATTAGATGACATTAGTGTTGCACAAATTGGAATATTCGCAACACTCGTAGTAACTGGGGCAATTATTTATCATTCTGGATGACTATTTCCAAACTTCACGCGCACGTCACGCGGCCCCAACTTTCCTGGATTTGACTTGCAAAACCATTTGTAAGGAGCTGGCGAAATTTCTCTGCTCATTATTCAAATGAACTGTCACGTGGTTATAAGGTAACACGTTAGCTGCCTCGTACTCGCAACACTTTTAATTAATCAAATGCGATGACTCCTAAGTTCTTGCAAATGGAACACTCTTTCGAACCGTACAACGTCCAACCTTACAATTTCTACCAAAGATCAGAGAGAAGATCGTTTAAACGAAATAATCACCTCCAATTATTAACAATAACTATTTAAATAATTATTTCTAAATCGTACAGACGATAAATAACGCGATCGAACTGCAGAAGGAACATGGTCGTTTAACTATTTCCGAAACGAAATTTCCCAGGGTTCTTTAAACACCGCTAGAACCGTATGCCCTCGGCAAATTACAGAATAATCAACGCAAAGTAGATCACAGTGGCGCGTCTTTATTATTCGACGCCTGGAACATCCTTTCAACTAGGAGGAGGAATCCGTTGAAAGCGGTACTCTAATTCACGTTTCCAAGCCGGTGACGAGAGCTATTAAAGTTCATGATGCCGCTTTTACATGCAGTTCCGTCACTTTCGAATGGTTAACACGCGCCAACCTCGCGTTTCATCGTCAAACGCATCCTTTCGTCTCCCTTGCTCGTCCTTTTGAACGGAGAAAGGTGGCGAAAGAGAAAGAAGAAAGGGAGAGGGATACTAATTGAAGGACACCGACGTTGACGACTATAATAAAGCTCGCGACGAATCGGCAAATTGAATTCGAAGAGCTAAATATCGTAGAACCGTCTGTTTATTCTTTACGAGACGCCTATCGTGTGCACCTGGTCGAGGGATTCGTCGACGTTGAAAAAAGAAGAAACGATACGAGAGAAAATGAAATTTTTTGGAAGGAGTCAGAGAGAAAAATGGGAAATGCGAAGAAGGATTATGCTGGATCAGCGTGTCATATTCCTTGGCGCTTGTCTTGTAGCAAATTAACGCTGCTACGGACCTCGTTCCCTTATGTCGCAATTTCTTATGTCCATTTAACGAGCAAGACGATTTTTAACGATTGAAGAACAACTTTAACAGACACTTAAGGGAATTAACACTGCAACTACCTAGATATTCTACGTTGGTATAAATCGGTATAATTCGAATGACACCGATCGAAGTAGAACAGTCGTAATTAAACGAAAATTAACTTTGGCCTAAGATACGGTAATTAAAAAAAAAAAAAAGAAAAAAGTAATCTGAAATTTGGTAGTTCTAATAAAACACAGGATTGGATCTTGAATGAAGCAAAGAACGCAGCTGAGGTTAAGAACGTTGAGTTATTCAAGGGGTGGCGTGACTAGGACAAATAAAACTTTGTACTAAATTCTACTTAAAGCAAAATATTTGAGATAGAAAATTATTAAGTAAGTCGACCATTTATTAACGACAAGATTTTTCCTTCCAATAGGTAGCTAATAGTCTCTGAGTTTTTGAAAGCAAGGAACAAGATATCGTCTGCATATATCGCGTACTGTTACAGCAATTAAAATTATCTTTGAATTTCCACGTGTTACACATTCGTTTATACCGTTCTACGTATTAATTTCGTAGAAAAAACAATGGAAATACCGCGTTCTTTTTCCTTTTAGAGATTCTATCAAATTCACCTGAATTTATTTAATCCTAGCTTAGTATCTAGATTAAAGAACACTCGAAATGTATTTCGCCGCAGGAACGATACAGCTAAATTCGACTTTATCCGCTGATAAACCTAAATCCAGTCGTAGCTTTGGAAATTTATTCGGCACGCTACCTTAGCCAAATTCTTTTCTCCGCGACCGAATAAGTGAAGTATATCTCGATCGCGACACTAGCGGAGAAATCGATTAACGAAATCGTGTAAAAACGTTTCGCTGTGAACGTTCCCAGCACGATAATACGAGGCAATTATAAATACATTTCGTGTTTTCATGATAAAGTCATAAATCAACCGCGATACATAATTATAATATGCATCAGTTTCGTTCTCGTGAACATTTCTCGCGTACGAAAACATTTTTTGCGGCAAATCGTGACAGAATTTATAATATCTCGTGTTTGGGAGAAACGTTAGATTGCAACGACGTTAATTAATAATAACCTTAGGAATTATTTTTTTAGCGAAATGATTTTGCAAATATAAAATGGTAGAAAGGAAGACGGATAAAATTGTTGGAAGGATTTCGATGTTTATGGAGAATTTAAAGGCGCAAAAATGCGCAGAATTCGCGTAATGTGTTAAAACATATGACGTATTTAAAGCATAGCATTCGTTAGAATTTCTCATGAGCGAAACGTAGCTCTGTTTAGATTCCACCATATTTTTCATTGCGATCATAAAAATATAAAAGTACTCAATGTTTAATAATAACAAAATATGTATATCCGCTATTATTGCTAATTATTTATTATCAATATCGTTGTACGTGAACGATAGTACGATATTTATTTTTCTAATTTATAAATAAAGACTACAAAGTCTTAAACTACAATTACAATTAGTACCAAGTATAGAGAAAATATTTTGGACGTGTTTTGCGTTACAGCGTTTTACATAACAATATCAAGTTTATTTCCATAATTATAATGCAAGACCTGACGTAACTCGGTTGCCACGGTTTTAGAGTTGCAGTTCCAGAAATCCTATATACGAATATCACGTCAGTGTATCCTGCACTTGAAAAACAGGCGAACATCGTTCACGTTGTTGAAGAAGTAACCGAAACGTATCCTCAACAACAGCTGAATGCCCTACACAGGCTTTGCATTTATTACCGCAAAGTGTGTCTATTTCCATAACGAGATGCAATAATAGACCAACTGTTAGCACAGTTTGTTGATAAAGACTTTTGTTTAGAATAATTTGCAAAACATACGGAGAGCAGGTAGAATACATTCCACAGCAGTCTACAAAATAGAGACATTCCAGTTCGAAAGTTTTATTATACAAACAGAATATTTGAAACATATACAAGTATCGGAACGTAATATTACGTAATATTTCGTAATATATATCGTATTTTACTAGCTTCCCTATACAGTGTATTTTTTCCTTTATTCGATCCAGTGAATTCTGATTAAATGAATTTAGTATGAATCTAATGGCGTTCTATTGGGTTGGCAACTAAGTGATTGCGCTTTTTGTCATTAGGTGGTATTGACAAAATACGCAATCACTTAGTTGCCAACCTATTAGTCATCGAGACGAAGTACCACGTAATTAAAAATATCGAACGTGGTGTAAATGCCATGGAAGTAAAAAAAGGAAAATACACGGTGTTGGAAAAGTCACAATCACAGACATTGAAAAACAAAAACGTTGAGAATTATTTGGACCACGTGGATTCCTCGGATGCTGACGACAGTAGAAAATCCTCAAAATACACCGATGCCATGAAATTGTTTCATTGCGATAAAGACGATAATAACGACGATTTCATACAAATGGAAATAGCAAACGAAAGTGGTAATAGAGAGGAAAAATAGCTTCGATGGTTCCAAGTACAGAAAGAATGTAACTCTATGCAGTTACTTAAATCGTTGAAAGAATTATGTGACTCAGCAGGCAGATAAGTACGGAATCGGTAAGTATTTCAAGAATTTGTCGATTGATCTTGGTCTGTATTCGAATAAATGAAATTTCGTATGAAAAGAACGATGGTTGTCCGTTGTTCGAGAATCTCATCGAATCTTGTCAATCTCGAACGTAATAATCACTAACACATAGAAGATCGTCTAGGGAAAGTTAATATGAAATGGAATCTGGCCTTATACAATTGCAGCTTTCCTCGCTCAAATCTCCTATAATTTTTCGTGTAGAAGATAAATTAAAATAAAAAGGGAGGACTTCATTATACGAACGACGTTGCTTTTATCGATACATCGCAACAACTGCACGATGAGAATATAATTCTCGGTATGCTGCGCGTGTAGCTAATGAACTGTAACTGATTTTTGTTTGGTGAAGGATTATTAATATTTGGATAATTAGAATTGATCGGATTAACAGTTAATTACGACGTTGATGCCGAAGATAATTTCGATATTGAATGTAAGTGTACTGATACGAATGTTTGATGATAATGTCTCTTGACGGTAATGGTTAACGATGATAATGCATTGACGGTGATAATGCTCGAAGATAACGCGATATCGTTAATTTCCTCCTTTCGGATCTCAATTTAAAGCGTTTGGAAAACCAAAGCAGAGAATTCGTTGGTTTACTTTTAAACTAACTTCGTCGTTTTATGGCAAATTACCTACTTACCTACTTACTCGCCACTACCAACAAAAAATCACGATACATTTTACGAAACAACGCGAACATTTCGTTTCATGGAACATTGCTTGCACGATATTTCGCCTGTTATAATAAACAGCAATAATTGCTGTTATACCATATTATGAAATATTAATCGGCGATAAAATATCGACGTAATTCATAGACATTCCCTAGGCTCTGGACTATCATCGAACTCAATTATCGTACAGTTGTACGTGTTCGATTTAATTAATCCTTGGAATTATATTAACAAACGAATTAATTTAATAGCGATACGTAACATATCTACGGTTAAAATAGAAATCATTTCTAATTCATTTATTCTATTTAGAAACTTTGAAAATAGGTAGCTTTGGTAAAAGGTTTCTTGGTAATCTTAGCAGATTAAATAACAGAAATTAAATTATCTGGATACTCACGCGTATTCTAATTACGAAAGAGAATCCAGATTCTATCTGGATATGTATTGGTCAAATGACGCAACACTTTCCAGAAGCTCGCGTGATACAAAATCGAAAGGCAAGTTTAATGTCTTACGACATCAACGTACGTTAACATTCGTATCCGTACGAGGTAGATGGTGTAACGATTTAAAAAAAGAGTATGTTTTAATGTCAGACATTTTCGAAGAAACGCTATATGGCAATTAACGTGTTCGTGGGTAATAGAACTGATGATTTATGTTAGTCGTAGGTTTTGTATATCGTGTCTTTCTATTACGAATTGTAAAAAATGTCTGTTTTAAGTTTCTACGGAAATTATACGTACGAGGGAATCGCAGTATTTCTTTATCTTAATTTCACTTAAAGTTGCTCGCAACTATATACACGCTCATTTTCCTATTACCTGTATCTGCTACCTAATTTTCGATTCGATCAATTTATAAATGACACACGTGTGATACGCAGGTACAGGTAATTGCATTATGATAAACTATATTACAGGTATTACTTTATTCGTAATTATCACGCGTTAATATATTCTCATAAAATAGAATTCTTTTGAATAATCTATACTTGCGCGAACGCATAACAGAAAAGAAGTATCAGAAATAATTAATTGGTAATATTGAGATATGTGTAATTTTGTGTGCTACACTGGATTAGCCGCGTAGTAGTGACACACGTATACGAGTATGAGTGTGTGGGAGTATGTGCGTGCACAGCGTCTCGTACAACAATGAATGCAACTGTCCATTGATAATGTGATAAAGAAGATGGCGAGACAAAGAGAGCGCTGAGAAGCGTGCAAATGTGTATCGACGAATATCTTGCAAATCACATATCAAATAAATGTGAAACTATTTTGATATTAATTCTAAGTGTAATGTAAGTGTTCCTATAGATTTATTTCGGCGATTAAGATTCACAATTCTCAACAGATACGTAGATTAAAATTTCCAATCGTGAACGGATTCATCTTCATCTTTTTGCCACGTAATCTACCGATTACATTCTGCGTTATCGTAATACTTGAAATAAATTATGAATAAATGAAAAATCTTCGTGCTGTTAACGATACAACGCACGTTACGATTCCATTACGTGTTTCGAGCTACGTATAAGGTTGTCCGAAAAGTTTCTTTCGTTTCATAAGATGACAATAGATAAACAACAATTTCTGTTTTATATTATTTTATTGAATTATGTGTGATCCATTTTGTTCTGTTTCTACTATTACGTTCGTGCATAATTCAATAAACTAATATTATTATTATTATTACTTAGTTCGCGCCTTTCGACTTTGGACGAGCTTTCGGTTTTACATCTCGTTTACCTATCACGCTTTTTACATTCTATCAGTCTTATGGCGTTATCACCTTATTGTCTCTTCCCTTGTATCTATCTAAAACTCTTTTCCTTGTCTGTCTCTCTTTTCTTATTTATCTACCTCCTCTCTTATCCACTCTGTTATATTGCACTGCATTATATATT
The DNA here is from genome assembly GCF_905332965.1 of Bombus pascuorum. Lineage (NCBI taxonomy): Eukaryota > Metazoa > Arthropoda > Insecta > Hymenoptera > Apidae > Bombus > Bombus pascuorum. The sequence goes on along the minus strand of NC_083494.1, from coordinate 14,916,627 downwards.
CCGTCTCTAAAACTATGACAACTTTTGGGCTTTTGCCTCCTTGCTGTGCTTCCTTATTGTCGTTCCTCCCCGTCTTGTATTGCCCTTCTCTTCTTCATTATTGTTTTCAATTCTGTTAGTCCTTCTCCAGTCTCGTTTAGTATTTTTTCTGTGTCCTTTGATCCTCCCGTTATTTCGCATTCTTCTATTACGTGTCTCGGGTCTTCTTCTTTCCTTTTACATAGCCTGCATCTTTTTTCTCCCTCTTCTTTCCAGTATTCCTTTGCTTTGGTCTCGTTTCCACATCTGAATCTTGCTAATATTTTTCTGTCCTTCCACTTCATCCTCCCTTCTAAGTATTTTGGTAACTCTTCTTTGGCGATTTTCTATAATGTTTGTTGTATTTTGATTCCCTTATCCTTTGCCCCCTCTCTTCTGCTTCTCTCTTTTTCCTTTCTTCTATAATTTGATCTACTGTCATTCTTTCTTGCTCTTCTCTTGCTTCCACCTGTGTCTCTCCACTTCTCACATCTTCTAGTTCCTTCTTCAATAAATTAATATAAAACAAAAAGCGAAAGAAACTTTTCAGACAACCTAATACTTACTATTTTACTATTGTTTACTTTCTTATTATTTCAACTTGTTTCATTAAAACACTTTCGATAATCCGGTCGATATTTAAAGAAATAAAACCGATTGTTCGCGATATTCAATTATTCGAGATACGGTAAATTTTTCAGAACAAGGTCGATTCACGATTCTGTGGCTTGGTTTGGACACACGATTCCGCGGCTTCCGGTAAAATGGCGGTGAAATCGTTGCACCCACGACATGCCAGCGCGATTCAACAGAAACGCGACGTGCTCGTTAACAATGCACAGCCGTTGACGGCTCGTTACGCGGCTTAATAAAATAATGAGCTCACAACCGTAGTTGTAATTAGGAATCATCGATGGAACTCTAACGCGCCAGTGTTGGTAACTGTGTTCATAACGTCGTTCCAGTCTGGTAACAGTTTTGTAATATTGTATGAAATGTAATATATCGAGGTACAATGAAGTACGATTATTTACGTATTAGTTATTCATGCTTTTATGTTAATTATACATTTATGTAATATATATATATATACGAATAAACAAGATAGAGAAGCATAGTTTTTTTATTCTTATTTCATTTGTACTTTACAATTTGTCCAGCTGGACATTTGGTAAATTTTTCTAATTTAATTGCTAAATAACACGTGGATGGCTACCCTCAGTGGGATACCATTTCCGAATTTGACCATTTTATTTCCTTATTGAGGTCACTGGGGTGTTTTCTTTTTAGTCATCTTTGTAGATTTTTTTTGATTATTAATTTGTACTTTACAATTTGTCCAATTGGACATTTGGTAAATTTTTCTAATTTAATTGCTAAATAACACGTGGATGGCTACCTCCAATGGGATACTATATTTGAATTTTACTATTTTATTTCTTTAGTGAGGTCAGTGGGGTGTTTTCTTTTTAGTCTTCTTTGTGGAATTTTTTTTTACTAATTTGTACTTTACAATTTGTTCAGCTGGATATTTGCTAATTTTTCTAACTTAATTGCTAAGTAACATGTGGATGGCTACCCCCAGTGGGATACCATTTTCGAATTTGACTATTTTATTTCCTTATTGAGGTCAGTGGGGTGTTTTCTTTTTAGTCATCTTTGTAGATTTTTTTTGATTATTAATTTGTACTTTACAATTTGTCCAATTGGACATTTGGTAAATTTTTCTAATTTAATTGCTAAATAACACGTGGATGGCTACCCCCAATGGGATACTATTTTCGAATTTGACCATTTTATTTCCTTATTGAGGTCACTGGGGTGTTTTCTTTTTAGTCTTCTTTGTGGAATTTTTTTTTACTAATTTGCACTTTACAATTTGTTCAGCTGGATATTTGCTAATTTTTCTAACTTAATTGCTAAGTAACATGTGGATGGCTACCCCCAGCGGGGTACAATTTTCGAATTTGACTATTTTATTTCCTTATTGAGGTCAGTGGGGTGTTTTCTTTTTAGTCTTCTTTGTAGAATTTTTTTTTTACTAATTTGTACTTTACAATTTGTCCAGCTGGATATTTGCTAATTTTTCTAACTTAATTGCTAAGTAACATGTGGATGGCTACCCCCAGTGGGATACCATTTCCGAATTTGACTATTTTATTTCCTTATTGAGGTCAGTGGGGTGTTTTCTTTTTAGTCATCTTTATAGATTTTTTTTGATTATTTAATTTGTACTTTACAATTTGTCCAAATGGACATTTGGTAAATTTTTCTAATTTAATTGCTAAATAATACGTGAATAGCTACCCCCAGTGGGGTACCATTTTCGAATTTGACTATTTTATTTCTTTAGTGAGCTCAGTGAGGTGTTTTCTTTTTAGTATTCTTTTCGTGAGAGTTTTGCTCGCTTCAGTAGCCAGCTGGTTTCGATGTGTTGCCGTTCTTTCCTTGTATTTTTCTGCGTACCTGCCGATTTTTTCTTTGACCGTTGGCATTGAAAAGGATAGTGACGTATACAGACATACAATGGCAATACTAACTTTAAAAAGAATATGCAATTTAGCAGAAAAGATTGAAGAACCAGGACGATTAAAACGCATGTATGTAATACGCGTAACGTGTAAGGAATGATGATTTTTCGCGCAGAATATAGTTATAATACAGTTGTAGCGAGCCGTTCCATTATCCGATTGTTCTGAATACAATTAATTGGTATAATCGAGGTTCCACTGTAACTGAGCGTTTCCACTTAAACAGAACATACTGTGTGCGATTTCTAACAAATATCTTCGACGGTTGATAATTAACGATACAACAAGATTTAACAGTTGTTATTAGCGCGTTAAATTGCAACGTCGGAGGAACAACATTTGACATTTATCAGCCTAATAGTCTGAGAAATACGGTCGTGCGCCTATTATGAACGTGAACGATGGTGAAACGTAGCCGGAACAGTCGATCTCTTGCACGGTTCGTCGTGTGCCGTTAAATTTCGCACGGAAAGCAAACTTGTCAAATGAATGCAGAATCGGTAGACCGCTTGTTCCCACAAAGTTGAAACAAAAGAGTAAATCCACAGGGATAAAATCGAGGCTCGGGTGTCAGCGATTTGATCGGCGCGCAATTCCTTGTCGCGATATTCGTCTCTGTCGTTTTCATTGAAATTTCAAAGCGACAAATTGAATTGGACGTTCGCCGCCTGCGGCTTTCAATTAACGCAAATCACAAAGAAACGTAAATAAACGCTCGCATTACCCAAAAGTCCGTGACAATCGTTTCGCGAGATACAGCAGCGAAAACCTCGTAAAAGCAGAGAAAAATAATACATAGAATATTAAAAGTGTCGTGCGTTGACGTAACGCTATCGCGGCCGTTTGTTTGCTTTTCACAGATAGAAGTTTGCTTTTATCGATTGTATTTATTGGTGAAATCGATTCGGACAGAGAGCTAGCGTTTGCTGATAGGATACACCGCCATGTATCACGTTACACGCAATATGTTATTAAGTAAATTCCGTCGAAATCGGTAATTCTTCTCGTAATAGCCTCTCTCTGCGAGTTATTGAAAACGTACAGTTGCTCGTATTAATGTCGTTTCGAGCGCAAAGGCGATAATTTAAGCACCGTGTTGCTAATTCTAACGAAACTACGTCTACCGTCTGTTGCAGCTTGAAAATGCACAAACAATTTCTTCCTAATAACATTTAATTGTACGATAGATTGTATATACGCAGCGGTTGCAATAATTATAGCAGAAACGTCGGTTCTGATGGTGAACGACAGGGGCGTAGCCAGTGGTTGACGAATAACATTTGAATGACGCTTATCGCGTGTGTCACGATTGTACGACCGACACGATACACACGATGGCGATTTATCAATGCTGGGTGTGGCGAAAATTACGTTGTAGCCAGCGATACTACTATATATATTTTTCAAACAGAACAGATCGCAGCTTCCATTTGTTATAAAAATTTACTGACTTTTGCAGATTATCAACAAAGTCGTGTCCGGTGGTATTAACACGAGCGGTCCTTAATCGATCGAAGGCCCACGTTATGTTAGCGCGACGTTTCGCTCGTAATCGGAGTATGCTGATTACGATGGAACATTGTCAAGCGACTCTGATATTATTTATAGAAATTGCAAGACATTTAGTGCACTGATTACGTTGTAATTTCTATACCTATACTTCTCTGCGTTTGTTTCAAACTTTGCACGATGATCGAGTCTCGCGGATAAGATCTGATAAGATCTCAAAATGCTTCGTTATTGTAACGCACTAAAAAAAGTAAAATTTACTAAACAAAAAAAAAAGAAGAAAAGGTGAAGACTATCGAACATTTCAAGATCCTAAGGCGATAGCCAGGTACTGTAAAAGACACGCTGTATGAAGATTTCTGTAGGCGACGTTACAAATACCAGCTCTTATGATATTTATATTTATCGCATCGTACTTATTGCGTTACGTTTATGGAATCAATTCCTCGATACAAGAAGCAAAAGTGAACTCGCAACTACGCGAAAGAAACGGACCTGTTAACTGGGAATTTTATTATTATCCGAACCACAGCTTCCACAGCTTCTAGTTTTACTACTTCGCGGAAAGTTTCACCTCTGCCAAGAAACATTTCTCGCCATGCGATTCGCTGCCAGACACTAAAACCCTATTACTAAGCGAACCAAGCCACGGAAGGGCTTTCGTGACGCAGATAAGAAAACGGTACCATTTTAAGAGCACTGGTTTGGTCGTGAAACGCGTTTTCAGGAGGTGCAGGAGCAGGGGGAGGGAGGGTCACGAACTTAAGTCTGTCGACTACGTGTTCGATTACGACCATACGGCCGTACTGGATCTGTGATTAAATTCGATTGGTTCCGACAAACTCAGCTTTGCATAGGTCATGCATTCTCGATGTACAGCAATTACACGTAAATACGACCGTATCGCACGAGTTTCGTCGTGAAAAAGGTAACAGCGTCGCGCAATTTCTGGGAAATGAATCGTTACACTTGTGACGCACCGGAAACGCTCGGTGCACGCGATCAGATTCGAAAAATCCAGGGGTGCTTTTATGTCGCGTTGCAATCTTGCTCTGATAATTTCAAAAAAAAAAGAAAAGAAAAAAAGGAAGAGAGAGAGAGAAAAAAGAGAAAAGGCAGAAAGAATTATCTTCGAACATGATAATTAGACTAGGAATTTACGCGCGTTTATGGGAAGTTTAATGGCGCATAAATCTACAGAACGCGAGTGATATACTCTCGAGGGACGATACTCGTTGTGATGTTTTATTTGCGAAAACAAATCGCCGATTTCTTCCAGTCTGCTTCGGTTTAGTTCCGTTGATCCGGGATATGGTTGGTGTATTAATGAGATTTCTAATGCTTAAAGAAGATCGACACTGGTTCGTGGTATACAACACGATGGACTGGAAAGCGTTTTTTTTTTTTTTTTAAATAGTTTATTTAGCCAATATTTGATTTTTTGTACATTTTTGAGATTCACAATAAACAATGAATTGAGTATAGTGTGTTTAGGCAAAAGTACCGATACGCGTCGGTACGACGTAGCCATGGTCTAATATGTGTCGTGGATTTTCGGTTTTTGCGTTTATTTTTTTGTTTTTTTGGGTTTAAGTCGCATTGGTGCGTGATTTTTGTGTATTCTTGTGTGTGTTGTATTTTGTCCTGAAACTTGGCCGCAAAACAGGACTCCTCGGTGTATTACTTTTATGCGTTGTGGGATTTTTGGGGGGGGGGATGAGAGGGAAGGGGAGGGGGGGTGTTAAATTATATTATTTACAATGATTATAGTATTTACATATTTACAGTACTTACATCTAGGTTACACGGTGGTAGGAATGGTTTTTTTGTCGAATTGGTAGTTTTCACTTATATTTTCTTATGGGTTTGGAATCCACCAATATTTTTTTGTGTTTCTTCTGTGTTTGTCTTTAGTGTCTTTTTGGGGGAGGGCCATGTTGTACCTCCACCTGGTGTCTGCAGTCAGTCCGTTTAAGTTTTCTTCGTAGAGTATTGTTTTTATCCCTATTTTTCTTTTTATGTGGAAAATTATCGGGATATTGTTTTGGTCTTGGAGGTAATTTTTTTCGTCTAGGTATAGGAACGCTTCTGGGGGGATGTAGCCTGTTGTCATTGTGTTTTTGTAATATAGTACGTTTGGGTATAAGCCGCTGAAGATTAGGCTGTTTTCTTTTATTTTTGACGCTTGTGCGAAATGATTTCTTGCTAGTTTTAGTATGTGACAGTCAATGCGGTGAATGTTGGCTAGGTCGTAGATTTTTTTGTTTTTTATATATTTTTTGTATCCGCTCTGTTCGGATCTGTACGCATTTTGGCAAGCTCTAATGCATTTTCTTTCGAAAACGCGGATTCTCTCCATTAGCGATGCTGGTATGTTGTACCAGATTGGGCAACCGTATGTTATAATTGGTCTAATTAGAGCTTGGTAGCAGGACTGGAAAGCGTCTTCCTACGAGACTGACATCGTACAACTATTTCACAAGCAACGAGTTTCTTGGAACGACGTTTCGTTTCCGTTCTCGTTCCCAGTGCGAAATACCACGGGTTCGAGTTCGTGACTGGTGACCAATGATTTGCCATAAGTTTTCAGCGGATTCACTCGAGATTAAAGCGATCACGGAATATTTTCTTGACATCGGCCGGTAATTGCGTCGCGTTATTAAACAACGAGCTACCATCATCGTTCTATCGGAGATTGAGTTTTTAATGGAAACCTCTTGACGCTGGAAACAGGTTCACCCGTTTTAATTTATCCATTTATTCCGTGGTAGGAATTTAATTCGTCGTACGAACTTTAAGATTTCTTCGGGACGCGCGACGTTTACGTTAGGCGGAAGGAAATAAGTTGGAAGGAGAAACAACTTTTTTAATTTCGCCGCATGGCTGGTTTATGTACTTTGTCTTAAATTAATTATTGCAGTTTTACGTAGTCTGTAAATTATAATATGATTATATTATTGCGCCGTTCGTTCACTGCCAACAATTTTCGCATGTTACAAATTTTTCAAATATTAAAACGCACGTTGAACGCGTCAAAAGTAATACGAAATAATTAGTCATTTTTCTGTCCAAATTTTCGTATCAAAGTAAAAATTTTGTCGAAACGTTTTAATTAACGGCCGTACGAATATGATTACTTTAATTTCATCGAAAACTTTCTAAAAGCTTTTTACATATATCGGTGCCTCCGTCTCCTCGTGCGTTTGATTTAAAAAGCAAATAGGAAGGTGATACTAAACATCAAAAAGTATGAAATAATTCCATATAATTGCGATATAGCTATTTCATTTCATACAATTAACGACGACATGATATTTAATGTAATATACATCACGCGTGTTTAATCGCCATAAATCAAACAAGTTAAACGTTTAGACGTTTAAACGTAACATTTAATCACCATATTCTATCATAACACAGATCATATATTATCTTAATATTACAAGTAAGTAAATCCTACAAATAATCTGTATTATATTTAAAATGTACAATGTAAACACGATAAAGAATTCAGAGAAGAAGAAAACAACGAGATATCAACTTCCAACGAATTGGCTAAGAAATTAACCAACTCTGCTAACTGTTCCTCTGTGAAATATTTCTAATCGGCTCACCGACAAATTTACCGAAGCAAGAACGAAAAATAGAAGAGTAAGCACGCCCCTCGCACGGATCTAATACTCGTAAAAAATAATCCCGCGCAATCCTTTCTCCAATTCGTTGGAGCTCGTTTCGTTTCGCGAAAATAAAGCAACTTGGTCGGCCGAAAATATCGATACACTGGTAAAAATACAGTTGGACGTATCGATTGCCATACCTGAGAGGCAACCAGAATGTCGCCGCAGTCCTGAATACCTACAATTGCGCTCGGTTATTGACCCAGGAGACATTTGTCCTGGCAAATCCAGAAATAAATGGTCGAATGGACGACTGGCCGATGTTAAAAACCACCGGTCGCTTTGTCCCGACGAAACGCGTTCGGCTTGTTGCTCGTTTCTCCGTTCTATTCTAAACCGCAGCGAGCATCGAGACGAGTGAAGTGAACCCGGGAAAATGTTGTTACGTTCGATTCGAACGGCGCACGTGGCACGAATCGACGTTTAAATGTCACTTTGTACGAGAGCGCTGTGCGTCAAAGGAAAGCTGGATAGATTCCGCCACCAAATTGTGTTCTTCTGAATTATACGCTTTTAATCTTTCAGAGGGAGAATGAAATAGAAAATTCAGGATTTTAAATATTGGAAATATAAATTGACGTGAATGGATGGAATTAAAACGGAGTCTCGGTTATCCGAGTACCGTTTAATCGAAGTTTTCATAGCGTCCGGGACGCTTTGAACTTTACCGTAACTTCGCTTTTGTTGAAATTTTAAAACGAAACTTACGAAAACGTAAATAACCGGTTATCGTGAATGCGGTTAATCAAACTCTCGCAGATAATCGATTAGATAATTGATTAAACCTAGATGCATGAACAATACGTTACATTGTCAAAATATCTTTTATGACTTTGTTACACGATTTACGAACACTCACAGATCTTTCCCTATTATCAGAGGTAGGTCCACCTTCTATTATAGGTTCCCTATAGGATCCCTATCATCTCGGATAATCGAGACTCTACGGTGATTCAGTTTCGTATGTTCATGTTTGTATCACATTCGATTAGCTAAATTATCCAACTAATTGTAAGTGGATTTTCGAATCCGGTGAGTACTGGTTCCGAAAACTGGTTCGAAAGCAGCTTGTGAAGATCGAATATTTGGCAAGCACAGTGTACGAAACACTGTATCGTAGGAATAGCGTTCAAGTCTTACGAAACGAAGCCTGCATATTGGATTTGATTCCAATTTGTAGAAATTCAAGTTGGTCTGTTCGCTATCTTTGATAAAGAAGTAAATGACGTTCGGTTCGTGAAGAAACGAAGCAACAGAGTAGGATCTGTCTGAGGTGTGGAAGGAATTTAGAACATGGGAAAATCACTAGACAAAGGAGAGTACATTAATAATGCGCGATGCAGTATCGTGTGTAAACGATGATAATCCAGGTCCATGAATATGCAAGCCTTCACGAGCCATGGCAATTTCGTTCGACACGTGAAGCTCTACAGCTAATTCCTCGTTCCTTCGTGCATTAACTCGGGTCCGTGTCTGTGCGTAAGTGTGTGTTCTTTCGTCGTAGGATTTGAGAAATATTTTACGACGTACAACGTCGTGTCGCGGCACTAAGCTTGCGAAAATTCGATACTTCGTCTTACGTTCTTTGGTTTTTCCAAGGGAGCGAATTTTTCTATTCGGGTCGAGCCACCTTTTCGGTATTTTTAATAGTCGAACAAACAACAGAAAAAGATGCTATAATATTCTTCGATAAAACGACGCAGAATTAAAATGAAATAGAAACGATAAGAGATATATGAAAATTCTTTCCACTTCCATAACGTGCAGTCGAACGCCAGTCACGTACAGAAGAATCGAGTTTAATTTGGATCTTTTAAAGTAGCAACGAGATGTAAGAAAGATTTACAGCGACGGTTAATTGCATTTTTCTGTTGCTTCTGCGAAATCGAGGCTCAACGTAAAATTCAACGTTATAGCCACTTTCGATGATATCTCCTTTCTATTATATGTTCGCGTAATTTATTTATTTATTATGCATAGCCCATTTGTCTATCGGCTTGGGACGTGTTTCCGGCTTTACATTTTCCTTTTATTTTCTACGTTTACCTCCCACACTCAGCCTATAGCCTATTCTAAAGTTTCAACATTTGCATATAACAACGCCTATCGTTTACCCAAAATCCTTCCTTTGTTCTCTCCCTCTGTTATACCGTTCTTCCTCCCATTCGTCTCCTTTCCGGTGTTCAATATTGTTTCCTGTCTCTCTTTGATTTCTGTTTCTTACTATTGCTCCTAACCCTTTTGTTCTCCCCTCCTCTTCCTTCCTGCCTGCCTTAGCTATCGCCTCATTCTCTCTGTTCTCCCCGGTATTTCTATCCTCCAACCCATTGATCCTAATATCATCTTCGCGTCTTCTTCCGTTCTTGTCTTCTCACACTCCTCCAGCACGGGTCTCGTCTCCTCCCTCTTCATCCCACAGAATCTACGCTTCTTTTCCGCATTCTCCCTGCAATATTCTTTCGATTTAGAATGATTTCCATATCCGTATCTCGCTACAAGTCTTTCGTCTTCGCTTCTCGTCCTCCCTTCCGAGTATCTCCTGGTCCTCTCCAGTTATTACGTAAAAATATGAAAATAATTTAGAAACGCTTTCCGAGTTTCGAGAAAATATTTTTGTCCATTAGCTACTAACTGTAAAAACAAGTTCTTTCAAATTCTCTAGCTACGGAAGACGATCCATTAAAATTCAGGTCAGTTTTCAGGATGATTGCAACACGAAGGGTATGTTGCGGACGACCGAAGAGAGACATTTCCTCTCATCTCAGTAATTCCAATCAAAAGTCCCAACAATCACAACGTCATTCTACAAAAACCTGCTCGTCCCACTCTACGTCTACGATCTTCGACTTAGTTTCCTTGAAAACAAAGCATCGTTTATATCCTTTAGGCTGCTTAAATCAATTGTACGAGCGTCGAATTCACCTCGCAGAGAGCGCTCGTGAAGACGCGGCAAAGCGAAACGAATTCGCTAAGAACGAGATTATTCGACTGGTTAAAAGTTAGCTCGGTTAATTTACTTGTGCTCGCTTATTAGATTTCCTTGGGAGGAGGGCAACTTGCCGGCGACCACAGCTGCGGCAACGATGTCTCCGTCGCGTTACACCAACTTCTTAATAATGTAGCCGTGCCACGCTGCGCCGCCTGTTGCAATATGCAACTATCTACGGTCCACAGGACTAACCAAAGACAGACAGTGTGACAGAGAGAGGGAGCAAAGTCAGGGTCGTCGGCGAACGCTTCTTTGCTCACTGTGACAGCGTGCCGGAAACTTTCTTGCTCTGAGTCATAGTTCAGAACATTCACGAACTCTAGGACCATCGAGCACTCCCTGTTCGTCCGACGCTTCGTTAAAGTGGACCGATATTAAAGCTTCGCCCGATTTCGATCCTGCAATCCCTAGATTCGTTTTATCTTTGCTGGACCGTCTTATCAAGTCAGACAGTAACGAACGCTGGGTTGGCATTTGTCGGAAATTTGAACGTTTCCTACGAAGGGGTTCTTCTCTTTTTCTAACGTACGAAACAAAGGGCGCGTTGAATATTTTTAAAAGCTATGAACCTACGCAGCCGAGAGGCAACGACTGGAAAATAGATGAAATAAAACGAGGTGGAACTTTGGACAAAACTGGCAGCTCTCGATAGACGACGACGAACTCCTGAACGTACAAAGATAAATCTCATCCTGATCTGGACCTGTGAAATTCGATTACCAAGTTGCGCTAAAAATTAAAAACTGATGTATTCAACGACTGCAAGGCGAAACTCTTAGGAAGATAACAGCAGTCCTCTTGGTATTCGAGGAACGAAGAGCTTAACATGGAATGGATGCGCCAATATGCGAGAGAACACGCGACAACGCGAGTACAAAACCATCCACATCAGCCGGCAAGTTCTCTCATCGACGATCTAACAGAGATAAGACGGCTGAAGGGAACTAAAAGCTTTAAAGCTTCGGAACCTTGCACAGAGTAAAACCTAAATCTAATAAGAGTTGTCACTGAATTCTGGCACTTTCTCGCACGCCGAATTATCGCCAAGATCGCATTCGTTAAATGAGCCAGTTGTAATGACCAGTTGTAAATTCAAAGAATAGCTTGTATATCGCAGATGAACAAAAAGAATTGTGAATTTACAAAGTTCTATGAAAAAATCACATTCGACCAATGTCGGTATGAAAAGCGATGCATTACGCTACGTTAAACGACATTACATGAATTTCACGTATGAAATTCTACGGCTAACGCGTTAACAACGGGGCCAAATTGAAATACTCGGACTGTCAAAAGTAGCGAACGTTCTCGACCGCATCGTAAACTTGGTATGGTGAGCCATCCTAAACGATATATCTGGACTTTCGTCTGATAGCCACGTCGAGGTAGTGGCATTGTGTTTTACTGCGGAAGGGGTTGGCAAGGAAGCAAAACGAGATTCCTAACAATATCCTATTGTTTGCGTAAAAACCAGAGAACGCGAGGATCGAAAGAGGGAGGCGTTTGTGACACACGGGCAGATCGTTGAACCTGCTTTTAATTGCACAGACGTAATCGATATCTTTCATTAGCGTACTATTTTCGTGCTCTTCGTTCGCCATACGAAATCCTCTACAAGCCACGGATATAAATTTTCCACGGCCGGAAGGATACGCCGAAGCATAATTTATCGTCCCGGTCGGAAATGATGCTGCTCCTGTCTTTCTGTTTCCGTTTCTCGTTTTTCTCGATATTTTTCATTTTTCTGTTCCCCATTTTTGTTTCTTTCGTATCTTTCTTTCTTTCTTTTTGGTTTTTATTATGAAACGAGTCACGACGAAAACGAATGCACGTCCGATCGATCATGGGGGACACAATGGGCCGGAAAGGTCGATCCTGCAGTTTCAGATGGTACATATTCGGGATTTATTGTTGCAAACGGTAGCGCAGATTGACGGGCTTCCATAAATATCGATTCGATCGTGGACAGCGAATTTTAAATACACCTCTGTGCATATTAAGACACTTATAGAAAAAGAGTAAATTTCCACGAGGCCATAATTTATAGCCGAGATTCTTTCAACCGTGTAGGCACCAGTTGCATGTGTCCATCGTAGCCACGATCACATTTTATTTTTTTTTTTGGCACAAACAAGACAAATTGCCATCAGAAATTGCGTCACGTGTGAACCTGTGTTCGTATAAATTTATATATTGCTAAAACGCGGTTACAAAACTGACACCTATCGCTCGTGTGCGTCGACTTTAAATCACGTGGAACCGCGGTCCGTTTGATGAAAATGTGGATTGCATCGTCAAGAATAATTACGATGGGTAACGATGGGTTATTCTTATATACATGTATCTTTAACGATTGAATGTTCTTCTTTGAGTCATTGTTTTAAGTTACTTTTTAATATTTTCTGGCTATTTATTATTTCAGACGTTATCGTCTCTTGCGAATTATTTTAAGAGATGGATTGATAAATAATAAAACTAGAATATGCTGGGTTTTCTTCAAGAAATATGACAAAACATTTTAGTTCTCCCATTAATTTTATAATCTTATGCCTGTAAGTATATCTGACGGGTAATATTTTACCTTAAAAGTCGCCTAAAAGTGACGCTTTCTCCTCCGAAGAATATTACTTACATGTGAAGCTTGTTATGTAAGTTTACGCGATTTTCTAGCGAGTGTTTGTTGTACGGAAATATTATCGAATAACTTAAGTTTAGATGCGAAACTGTAACCGTATAAACCTTGCGCTGGGATCAATTTGATGCGGTAAGCTTCCGTTTAGAGTTACAGTTTTAATAGATTTACATGGATGTACAACGCGTACGAAAGTTTCACAAAATTCCCGTGTTTTTCAATCAACGTACACGTTTCAATTTGCTTCGCTAATTATCCACTGAAACACGAAACCGCGAAACCCGCATAACTCTATTCGGAAAATTGAAACATGACGAGAAATTATCACACATGAGCAATCCAAATGTTTACCTGTTTTGGTTGCAACATAAATATACTCATCTGTCGAACGATATTTTAGGTAACATTTGAACTATACTAAACCCGTTAAAATAACCATCCTTTGCTTTCCATCTTTCTTTTCGTATTATCGATTTCTGACATAGTAATTTATCAACTATCTTTCTACCGTAACTCGTAGTACTACTAATTAGTACAAGTAATTGTAGCACTACATAATTGTATATAATTAATAATTGTATAAAAATAATAATTGTAAAATAATAATTGTATAATTACAATTATTTGTATTACATTACATTAGCAGTACGTAATTTGTATGTATTCGTAATTTACTGATTCCCTACTATTAGCTATCTATGATGATTTGAACGAGTCCCAGCAGTATAACAAGAACAGTTCGAAATAGATGTTTCACTCGTTAATACTTTCATTTTGAAGCCATTTTGTACTACGTGTACGCTCCTCTCCTCCTGAAATATTATTACAAAAATTCCTAATGGAAAAAATGTTTAATAACTCCAGCAAGGCCGACCACATTATCGTTCAACCACGCATGAGGACCTCATAACTCTCTCCTTATCCGCGGACGAAGAGAGAAAACGAGGAGGAACGTGATTATTTTCTTCGTTCTTTCTTTTTTTTTTTTTTTTTTTTTTTAATAATTTTGTCACGGTCGCCGCGATAACCGCGACCTGGAAACGTCCGCGTAACCAGCTTCTTAAATTGCTGAATAATTTCGTGCTCGAGAGCTTTGGGGTAACTAGATTCTAAAATTGCTGGTTAAATGCGCACTCTGAAGCTCGGAGAGGGACACTTCGGGATTTTGGAATAGTCGGATCCGCGAATTACGGAATAAATGGCCGTTGAAATTGCAAAGAGGCTACATTTTTCGAACGAATCCGACGATAGCTGGTAACGTACGAATTCAGCCGGTCTTACGACGTGATAGTAATTTCATATTTTCATTGATCGACGTTCCGCGAGGCAGAGATTTAAGACGAATGTCAATGAAGATAAGACAAATCAAATTCGTCGTGATTATTATTCTCTGTTGAGGTTGAGGTTGACTGATCGAAGAACGAGTGGATGAATTTGTAATAGAAAAATATATTGAAATAATTAGAGGTATAAGTATAAATATAATGTATAAGTTTATGCTGATTCAGATCCTTACTCTCTTAGTGTTACTATACAATGGAATGATAGGGAGCACGTTCATGTATTTATAGCAAAAGGACATTACCAAAAATGTTAAGCTTATAGCTTTGGCTAGAGGCTACAGGAACATAAACAGAAATGTGTTTATTAGTTCCTTTGCTCCTAGACCTTGCAATCCAAAACATAATGTATACTCGATACAATAATATGCACCTCTCCTTATTTAGAATATTTCCGAGTAATAGCAGTCTCCAGGTCATGGATATACATAAACAAAGATGTAGAGTTTTTCTTCAAGTTGTTGCTTCAACATTCTCGCCAGTAGAGTTATATTGAGTTGTTTGTATATATTATATTATTACAACAATATTAACAATATATAAATTAAATCTTCGAATACGAACTAAGGTAAAATAACGTGATCAGGACAAAATCTGATCAGACAAGTATGCAAAATCGGACAGTGAAATGCCATATATTGGGTTGGCAACTAAGTGATTGCGGATGTTTTCATTAGGTGGTAATGACAAAATCCGCAATCACTTAGTTGCCAACCGAGTAGCAGGCGTTGGGAGCTTCTTAGGATAATCATAGCAAAGAACTGTAGTATTTGCCGATTCTAAAAACGCAGTAACTTCCATTAATAGTACAGAATCGAGTAACGCATGCTACAAGTTCTTCAAATCCACCGAAACATCATCATAGGAGGAAATGAAATCAAACTTATACGAATTGCCGATGATGTTGGAATCTCTGGCAACGAAAACAGCTGATCGACTCTCTAAACGCAAAGAACTACGATGATTTACGTACGAACGACTTGCTAAAAGAAGCTGAACACAGATTAATATTGCAACATAAAAGATATAACTTAGAAAAAACGAAGCTGGCACCCCGCTGGGGGTAGCCACCCACATGCTATATTTATTTTTTTTTTTCTTCACCAACAAGATATAACACTTTACCAAATGTCCATAAGGACAAATTGTAAAATAACCAAAATGAAATAAAAAAAAAAAAATATTGCAATGGGAATCCGATTGGAATCGAACAGTCTCTCCTCGCGGTAAAAATATTACTTTTTTCAAAAAGTATAGAACGAGTAATATACTTGCCAGAAGAGACAAAGTGGCTAATCTTAGATTAGAATCTGACATTGCAAAAATTCCGCGTTCCCATATTCTGTCAAAGGACCCAGTTGCTCGATACTACGAGAACTCTTTCGCAACCGCAGCGGATCGTCTGCTCTCACGCTGCTCCAAGTACAACGTCTTCGTGATAAATTTAGATCGAAACCTTCGCTTAAAGACAATTTGGAAAATGAGAAGAGTCACGACTTACTTGACTTCGTGAAAGAGTCGAAATTAATCGACGGATTAATGTAACACCGACATAGTTAATCTTAAGCTGTCGCTATAAATCTTGTAGTTGATGCGACATAGAAAGAAAAAAAAGAGCTTTGCTGGAACCTTCTCGAAGGTTTCGCTCCTAATAAATTAGCAGCCTCCTCGAGGATTCGTTTCGGAAGGAAATTTATCGCCTACAAAATTATACTCGCTATCCTGATTCCGGCACACAAGTTCCTTTTCATACCGATTCGCCGATATACATGTAATAACGTTAATCCTTGGGGTAAATGAGACGATCGATTCTGGAAAATCGACTTTATTTTGGGAATATCTTAAATTACATACAATAACAATTTTACTACTAAGAATTTTAGCTGGAAAATCGAGTATCGATTTTCTAAGTCCTAAAATACCGTTCTTTTCTGGTGATCTAATCTATTCAGTAAAATAGCTGCCAGTAAAATAAAGCAAAAGTAAATATGTCGGTTGGCGGGTAGTTTGAATTCTATAGAATTTACATACATATACATTGAAACCTAGGTGCCGTGTCGACGAAGAACGCGTTTCTTAAAACGGCAAAAGAACTGGTAACTGGTAACTAAAAAAGTTCAAACGAAACTCGAATAAACTGAGGGAGAAGCGACGTAGGATGGGAAGAAGCTACGGAATCAGGAATCGTTCGATTGCAGGCGGAAGTTGGCCAAGAAACTGGTCGAATTCGGTTCTTTCGGAAAAGTTTTTCCACGATCGGAAAATCGCGACGAATAACTGACCCGAAATAGCGGCGGTTCTTTTTCGATTTAAATTTCGCCGACGCCTCTTTCGTTCGATTCGCGGTGCCGCGAAAAGATAGACGTGACAAGTAAAATGAAACTCCTTGCGGCGCATTAAACGAATTTAAACGATTCCGCCGAAGCAGATGCGCGGAAACGAGAAATTAAATTTCGCTTGGGTTCAGACGCGCGGCAGATTCGAGGCGCGAATGCGATATTAAAATTCTTCGCCTGAAATAATGCATTCGATTTCTGTGTTTTTAACGCAGCTTCGTGGATCTCGCGTTATTCCATTCGAACCGCTGTTTTCCCTTTTTGTCGTGTCGTTAAAATTCTGTGGAAATTTTTAATCTTTCGGTTTCTTTGTCTATGTCGATAGGTTAATCCTTTATGATATCAACCAATTTTTATTTAACGATTAAACATGGTTATAATTTTTCTCACTTTGATAGCTACTCGTATGAAAAGTTCCAACGTATCGAGACTATAGCGCGGTAAAACGGTCAGAGATAAAGAACGATAACTACCCATAAAAATGTATGATACAGTTTGAAAACATATTTGTCACGGTATAACGGTATTTCCATAGTCACAGCTAAAAAATATTTATTTATATAAAAAGTTTTATCGACGTTATTTGCACGGAATAGCAAACTTTCGCGCGATAAATTATTTTCCAACAATTATTCTGTCTTATATTTTAAAGTTAATAACACTTCCTAATATTTCCATATAATTTATTGCGTATTGACTACTATAAACCGTGCTACGTTGCATTATCGACAACCAGTCAAGAATATCTTTGAAATTAACCCCGGGATCCGATAAAAATGTATAAAAGTACATCTGGCCACGGGTTTAATCTACTTTCTTTATATTTGTTTTATCATGACATGAAAACGCCTATGAACATAAAATTGGCACGTTATACGTCACCGTAATAGCGTGAGTGAAGGTATTACGTCTTTCAAGGCGATTGCTCTCGGAAATTATAGACTCGAGTAACGCAAACTTATCACGATGTTCCTGCGCTACTTCTCTAGAAACGTTGAAAAGTCTCTATCACGTGCTATATGCCAGGTAACGTTTCTTTAAAACCAAACAAGAGAAACAAAAAAAAAAAAAAGAAGAACATAGCTAAAGAAAAAATAGCTATAATTGTACCGATGAAAGAGAAACACGTATACTCCAATTTCAACACGGTGTACGGATCGTCTTGTACTTGTCCAATGTATGAAAAATACCTGTAATTTTATTGACAAAGCGTTACGAAGTTTAGAGTTGTTATAGGAAAATGAATTCATAAAAATTTTGTTCAAAATCCACGCGAATTTTTAACTTAATCTCGCGATTTTCTCTGAGCACGGTAAATAAACATGGTTTTTTTTTACAGCGTGTAAAAACACTTTCGTGGATGGTTGTACATTTAGATGAATTTATATTCTCCATTTGCCCGCCCTAGCTTGGTTTTACACTCTCGTTGGGTTTAAACTCTGTTTCGGTGTACAAGTTCTTTGAATTTTATATCAATTTTCGGAGAAGTGTGTTTGACGTTATTGCTAGTTTCGGGAGCAGCGATAGGGTATGTTTCTGTGATTGTTCGTGACATCGTGCGAGCTTTATCGTTGCTGAACGTGGATATATTCGAGAAGAGGGTAGACTCGACGCGCTTTGAAAGCTGATTTATGATCATACCTGTGTCGCTGTATGCTCAAGTATATTATGTTAGCGTGGAGGATGGAACAGCCGACTTATATTACTTCCCTTAAGGAAGTGTCTAATGTACACATCTCTAAATTAGCGGATCGTTGCCTGATGTTTTATAGTCATCGATTTTTAACACGTGTTCATTGCAGGAAAAATATTCTTCCTGTGTTACGAGACACATTGTCTGTGCTAATACAATTTTTTCAAATAAATGCCAACTGAGAAGAAATCTTGTAAAGTATCTTGTGAAAAATATTAAATGCTAAATATATATACGTATTTTTTAATATTTCACGCCGATTACGTAAAAGTACGTCTTCTTTTTTATTGGCATCGAGTGCCTTTTTTCAATCATATCAATTTTCATAAAGAACAACTACGGATCGAAATAGAAGAATTTTAATTTTATGTGAAAGGAATGTATTTTTGTTTAATCGACGAGGTTAAGCGATAATATGGAAAAAATATATCTTTGTGTGTCTAACGTGAAATATGTTGAAAGCACAGCCTCGTCCTGATAGAAAGACATAATGAAATTAATTAAAGAGTGCCTTATTCGATGCTTCGTAACGTCTTTTATATTACAAAGGGTTTTGTATTATGCAATTTGCAAATAATAGTCGCTAGTTGTTAACGTTAATGCAAACAATAGAGGAGCAAAATATTCTACAGGAATTATTCGAACGTTTTATTCTCTTTGAAGAAAGCGCATCATACAATGAAAACTGCAATCGATTTCATATCCATCGGCTTCAGTTATTATTCATATTAACCTCCACATTTTTCTGTAATTACGTTTTATCATCCAACAAAATTCTGCGCGTATATAAACAATTTCTCTCGTCATTTTCACACCCCTGGAAAATGTTAAAAAATTCCCCTGCGAGATTTGTTGTTTTTATAACACGTTTAGTTAACATCAAAAAGCCCGAACCGCCGTATTAAAATTTACAGCTTTGAGTCAACTGCTTCGTCGTTTCTGCGATCCTGGTCAACGTTGCGTGTACTCGCGGAAAGTACCTTTGAAATCCACGAAAAAACATCTCGTAGAATAGCGTTGCATCTCGGGTTCGCGAAATCCATGGACGACGACGTTTATTTAGATTCGCGGTTCGCTCGTTTATTTTTATTATCGCAGCTTACTTTGTCAACTCGGCTTGTAATTGCTGGCTAACGATAAATTCGACGCACAGTTTTCCTTTTATGCGCGATGTCATTAAGCGGGTGGCCGTCTTCGCTCGAGAAGATCGCCACGTTTAATTTTAACGACCGCCGACGCGAATATGAAACCCTCTGAACAAAACGAAACGCCATTTACCGAGGTGTCCTCGGTGAATTTCCATGAAATTTCTACATTCTACTTGTAGATATATTTACGGTAATTACGAAGTTTGCCGACTTTCTTAATTATTGCTGTTCAACTTCTTCGGTCTTGCTTTTGCAAGCTTAGCTCAAGTCCAAACAAAAAATCAATCGGACAGTCTCGAGAAATTGATACAGAGTATTTTATTAAGAAGATCTGAGATTTCTAAATCTTTCCTAGAAAACCTAGTTTCGTGAAAGTAAGTAAGAACGTGTTATCTTTCAATTCAATCCGCTTAGTGTTCAAAATGTACATTAGATTAGGTGAGATTTGGAGCATCTCAATCCTAAGCAGTAGAAATTCTTATAGAAAATACTAACAAACTTCTATGCAATTTTGCGTTCTCAAATTTCCTACAGACGCACAAAAATTTGCTATCTACCCGTTACAATGCCAATGAATTTCCCCTGGTGTTTCTCTTTAAATTTCAATCGTTAAAACAAGAATTTAACTGTTAGCGCGCTGTCAATGAAATTGAAAGAGTCAAAGTGAAAATCGAAAAATTCCGTATGACACGCACAATTATTCATTGAGGGCTTCTGTAAATGTTCCAACTCTTTCGTAAGCCACTGTATTCCTCTACGTTTGAACAAATAAACACTAGAGATAATTGTTGGTTAATAAATAAACACTAGAGGCAATTATGGGTTGCGTCGATCGATAAGTACAATTTGAAACGTTCGATCAGGGAGAGATTCGATTGTTCCATAATAATAATCCTTCACGGGAATTCTGAATGTTATGGAGAGTTCTATATGAAGTGATATAATTTATTTTCTCTAAAATTGTTGTCTCTGCCGGTGTTATTGGCGTTGACATGCGTTTGATGAAATTGTTCGTACGCTATGGAAAGCTTTTAATAAACTTCATATGAGGTTGTGTATTGAACTTAACGGAATGAACGGTACTTTGTTAACGAATATAGCATTTATTAAAATACTAATATTCTCTGCTTAATGAGTGCAGAATTTCATGAATATTTCGAAATGTGTAAAAATTACAAGATTTTAACAAGTAGCTGTACCTATACCGTAAGTACGTGAAAAACAACTAAAAATGTAATTAAAGGAAACTGCCTTCGCTGCAAACGGTTCCTCTCACTGAAATGAATTTGAAAAATATTTACCGTGTACGTAGACTTTTTTTCTTCTTTTTAATTAAGAAACAACTCGAATGCAATTATTATACCTGCAACTTATTTGGGACAACCAAATTAATTTCTTCAAATTTTAGCTACGTGTTAGAAAATGATACAAGATTCAAGGATTCAACGTTTTCATATTTAAC
This sequence comes from Bombus pascuorum, assembly GCF_905332965.1. Taxonomy (NCBI): domain Eukaryota; kingdom Metazoa; phylum Arthropoda; class Insecta; order Hymenoptera; family Apidae; genus Bombus; species Bombus pascuorum. Next base: position 14,895,292 of record NC_083494.1, on the reverse strand, counting down.
ACAATGAAAAAATCGCGTTTAGACAACAAGATGACATTTTCGTTTATTACAGCGAAAATTTTCTTACGAGATTTTTAACGACGTAGAAAATCTGCGTTGGAAATTTTGTATTAAAAAAGGGGCAGATCTGACCGGTATGATTTTTGAAACAGAGAAATACAAAATATGCAATTGCATAATGTTCTGGACGAATGTAAAGCACGCGTGTGCGAGTGTGCGCTGTGCACAGATATAACACAAGCCATGCGAGCTTACGCGAAGGGCGAGCTACTGCATTCAGTTTTTCCAAAAAGCTTCTTTCTCCGCCGCGTGTGCTGACACGCAGTCTGTCGCGCTTCCGCGCGCTATAATTTCGCCAGCGACTGTACGAGGAGAAATACCTTAAGAATACCATTTAAGGTATTCGTAGCGCGACAACGTCTCTCAAAAGTAAAATACGCCGAGACTCGAAAGCCATATTCTTCGCGCATGGCTGACATTCCTCTCGTAGGAAGAAATTTCTTGGCTGTCTGTACTCGCTACACGCGCGCACTAACAAACAATTGAGAAATCGAGGGAACTTCACATCGCGATACGTCTTAGACGTTGAAATTACCGATATTACGCGTTTAGCGTTACTTTCGTTCGAAAACGACGAGGTCGGAGCTGAATTTGTTGGAAAAATGAGGAAAGAAAAAAGAAAAAATCATGAAGAATGCTTGGCTCGCGAAGGTTTCAGAAGAAAAATGATTTTAACCGTAAGATAGCGAGAAAGTTTAAACGCTTACGAATTCGCGTTGAAAATTTAAGAAGCAACTGTCGCGCAACGACGATAGAAGCAAGTGATTTCTATGAATTTCTTTTAAACTAACTGCTGCCAGTTATTATACAAGACCCTTTTGCAATTAAATACGGTCCTGAAGCATTAATATAATTTTTTTTCAAGAAAGCATTCTTCCAACATTGTAAGAACAGTTTCTCCGTAATTAAACGACAAATCATTTTTACAGCGGCTCGCTGTAACCACTACGCGTTAAAGTTTCTACTTTAAGAATGAGGATCTCCATCTTGGTAAGGCTTGAACTTTTTGTTCAAAACTCGACCCGCGTATAGATAATGTTGAGGTTGAGGTTGATTGATCGAAGAACGAGTGGATGAATTTGTAATAGAAAAGTATACTGAAATAATTAAAGGCATAAGTTTATGCTGATTCGGATCCTTACTCTCTTAGTGTTACTAGACAATGGAACGATAGGGAGCACGCTCATATATTTATAGCAACAGGACATTACCAGAAAAGTTAAGCTTATAGCTTTGGCTAGAAGCTACAGGAACATAAACAGAAATCTGTTTATTAGTTCCTTTGCTCCTAGACCTTGCAATCCAAAACATAATGTATACTCGATACAATAATATGCACCTCCCCTTATTTAGAATATTTCTGAGTAATAGCAGTCTCCAGGTCATGGATATACATAAACAAAGATGTAGAGTTTTTCTTCAAGTTGTTACTTCAACATTCTCGCCAGTAGAATTATATTGAGTTGTTTGTTGTTTGCAAATTGCAACAATTATGTTGAGTTGTTTGCAGGGAACATAAATAGACATCTGTTTATTAGTTACTTTGTTCCTAAATCTTGCAACCCAAATCACAATGTATATTCAAGGGTACAATAATATACACCAATCCTTATCCCATTTGCATCATGACCCTACTTAAGAGGACAGTTGAAGGCATCAGCGACGTTCAACTAACGACTGGTCCTTATGACCGCGCGCGGTCGGTCGTAGGTGCAGTAAATGACATCGGAATTCTTCATGGATTTTATCGAAAATTTACTGTTCAAAACGATTGGTAGACTATGTTACTTCGCAAAAATCGCAAACATCGTAAAAATTATTCAGATTAAAATGGAAATTAAATCATATGATTTCTCGTGGAATTCTTTAAAATGGTCAATACATAATGTTATTACATGTAAATTACATTATAAAGTTAGAATATTTTTCAAATTTAATTTGTTAAATTTAATTAAGATTGACAGTATTTACTCATAGTGGCAGTTAAAAAGATTTTCACAACAAAAGTAAGACTTATTTAGAAAATAATAAACTGATATAGGCGAGATGCTGACAAACGGGTCAAACGTGATCTCTCGCATCTTTTCTTTTTTCGTAGACTATTGACAATCAATTCTCATATAGAATTTTAAGTAAATTATTTTGGCGTGATACTGTAACTTGGATTATAAGAGTTCATAGTATGCTTGATTCTAGTGGAATCTAATGCTTCGATCCAAAGGGTCTCACATCTGAAGAATACTTAGCGACTGAAATAAAAAGCAGTCGCAGCGCGCGTAATAATCCGCGCTTGGTGATAGAAGGCAGTCGTAGCGCGCGGATTAATCCGCGTTTGGGTGCAAATGGGTTATTTAGAATATTTCTACGTAACAGTCTTCAGGTCACTGATATACATAAATCAAGATGTAGAGTTTTTCTTAAAGTAATTACTTCAACAGATAATATACTGGAAATATCGCGGAAATTTCGAAGAATATCGATCTACGTCACGAGATACGTTGACAGTCGAGGTTCGTTGTAGCAAACCGGCCAACTATTTCGCTAAGAGTAAATTATTTTACGGTTCGCGTGCCGCGTGGAGGTAAAACGTGGCGAAAAACGGCGAGTATCAGGGTGAAGTTGAGCGAGTAAACGCGGGCGGAGAAACGCGAGGGTGGAAAGCTAAGCGAGAGTGGGCGAAGCGACGCTCGCGCGCCGAGCGATCCCGGAAATCCGATCCGCCGGAAACTCTCGCGAACACGGAACGAGAAATCACACGTGCCACCGTCGCACTGAGATTCCGATCAATCCTGGCGCGTAGCTTGCGCTTTTTGCGGACAGCGGGCGCCGAAACCCATAGCCGCCGGATTCGAACTTCCTAATTGCTCGTCAAATATTTTGCCGAGTTCTCCGTGGCAGCGCCGTTCCTCCCGGCGGCGAAAATCCTCGTTGAGATCTACGGAAGATTGGTTTCGCTGGAACGTACAGCGTCGACAACGCTCGGCTCGCGAAGCTTTCAGAAGAAACGTGATTTCAACCGCAAAACGGCGAGAAAGTTCGAACGTTTGCGAATTCGTGTTGAGAATTTCAGAAGAGTGACAAACTGACCTTATGAACTTCCTTTTTTGGATCGACCACTGCATAGTCATTTTCGGCTGTAAATATCGGTCCTCAAGGACGGATGTAATTTTTTTCGATTCTTCTTGCGGTTTATTAACTCTTTAATACCATCTCCACGTTTAATAACTTTTCAAACTGCGGTGTACACGATAACTAAAAAAGCTAATCGATCTATCAATTTGGAACGGAGCTCGTTCACCTTGTTGCAAATTTCGCCAGGGATTGAACAAAATTTTTATTCGATTATTTATTTATACTTGATGCGGTTTATTAACTTTCGAATATCGCCACGTTTAATAACTTTTCAAACTGGCGCGCACGATAACTGGAAAACTAATTGATCCACCTTGTTGCAAATCTAAATAACGTCAACTCTATTTATCTGCTGGCAAAGAAGTACGTCTCTCCTCTAAACGCAGCAACTTTCCAATATCCCATGCTTCTCTCCCCAAAAAATTAGATCCACCCCAACGTAAACTATCTGACTTTAGCGAAATTTCTTAACCTTTGCATTCGGATGTGACAAACGCTATACGGTACCCAATAAAAAATCTAAAATAAAAACATTACGTTTCTACTCCACGACTATATCTACGCTACTTACATCTCAAAAAGGTCGAGTCCCATATAACCATATAATCGATCTAACAAAAATTTCGGAAACTCGGTTGCTTTTATCGTCTTCGCACGAAAATCCCTCCTCCTTCATGCGACATAGAATCGTATACCGGATTTTACAATGAAATTCTAATGCCTGACGAGAGTTAATTTAATCGTGGTCCGTAGATTACGATAATACTAATTAATCGTATACAACTACTCGTAGACAATTTAATTGAAAGACAAGAACATTCGCGTGGTAGATATGCGCGAGTGCGAGTAGCGAAGGAAAATATTGCAAAGTGCAAATGATCTGACGCTTGAATTTAATAGAGTTGCATAATTAACGCGTCTAATAGAGCAACGTTCATTTTTATTACAGGATACTTCCCTCTGCCGTCAGTTTACTGCCTCGCGTGGATCTGCCTGGACGTATTATTATGTACGGCGAGCATCATGCATTTGTGCACCATAAGCGTGGACCGGTACCTGAGTCTACGGTACCCGATGAAATTCGGCCGGAATAAAACCAGGCGGCGGGTCATGCTGAAAATCAGCTTCGTCTGGGTACTGAGCATCGCCATGAGCCTGCCTCTCAGTCTCATGTACTCGAAGGTGAGACACTTAAGACGAAACAATCGATGCCGGGTTACGATTCACGTAAAACTAAGCGACACGCGATATCCAGGCATTCCATTTTATACGCGTTATACACGCACTTTATACGCGTTTTATACGCGTTATACAGAATGTTTCGGGATTTCTTTTCTCTGTAAAAAATCTGTAGGATTTTTTTATTTATTTGGAAATATTAAACAGGAAACGATGGTTATTTAACGTGAACTAATTAGAATAAAGTGATGTGACTAAGACAACTAAATAGTTAATTTACAATTCTTGTCACCACGGTTCCAACGCTATCTTTCACGCGGACCATCCTCCACGAGAACGTTGACAATACGCTGAATTCTCAAGTAACTACCGACTGTTAATTCGTCTTTCTCCCTTAACACTCTGACCGCCACGCCGAAATCACACGTTTCGCTCAGGACGCCACGGGATTTTATTTATAATATTATCATTAATATTTTTATTATTATATAATAATATTATATATAATAATATATATAATAATAAATATTATATAATAATATTTTTATTATTCAAAGCATATAATGGTAAAATGGTAATAAATTGACGATGTAAAACAACATTCTTCCCCGATGCACCGTTTATCTTATTGCTGGTCACGGGTGACCACCGTGGCGCCTGGGTAACAGTTGATAGCGACATATTGCAACGAGGCTCCGTTTATTTCAACAAACCATTCGCGTTCGTTATTTCTTTGTAAGCAAAACGTGCAGAATATATCGTTGAAACGTGTAGAAGATATTAGTAAACGGTATTTGCTCATTCTATATATAATATTAAGGTATGTTTACACTCGTAACTTCAATTATACGATTGTAAAGCAGCGTTTACGATTATTTTCTAAGCTGTGTTTATAATAATATTCGTAGATTACCCCTCAAAGATGTGGATGCAAACACAGTGCACCGTTAGATGCAAGATTTCTTCTCATTTTTTTTCATCGATGTTCTAATAAAAATGTTTAATCGTTCAATGGGACACTTTTTACTTCAAAGTATCTTCTATTTTTCGGTTATATTCAAAATGCCCCAACTGTCCATTTTCATTCAATTTTTACAATTGTAAGAAGCTGAAGAGCTTCGGTCACCAATGACCACCGTGGCATCACAGTGTTAAGCATCCCTTTGTCTTTTCTCATAGCCTCACCACGTACGCGTTCCGCAATCGTCCGAGGTCATGGTCATGTAGGCTTCTTTTCCGCGTAATTATTCGACCGAAGGACCGACGATACATTCATAGGCCTGCCGGCACTTAGGCTTTGCCGCAACATTGTTTATGGTTCACTCGATATTTCTTAAACCATTTGTCCACGATACTATATATAGGATAGAAGAAATCTCGATGTACGCACGTGGTAAATGAAAATAAAAGGAATAATTTGGTCTCAAAAGGGGAAGTAGAAAAGTAATCTTTCGAATTAATGTGTAATTTATAGTGTATGAGGGATCAATTAGAAAATTTAGATCAGAGCGAGCGTATAAAAAGATGGGAAAGAAAAATGCATTAAACAGCTTTTGTTTTCCAATAACTCGTTTATGAAACCATTGACAGGAATTTCACGGGCTTTTCGTGCTACACGAAACATAAAGCTCTTTCTTCGCTCGTGTATTTCCGACAAGGATCGTAGAAACTGAATGCGTGTAGAAGGCTACCTCTTAAAAGTGCTTTTAAAATCTATGAAATACAAAGAACCGGCAGCCACTTCAAGAACATTATTCTGAAAAGTTTTGCAGAAAAGGAGTTCAAGGATATCGTTGCTATCCAATGTTAAATATTTTATCTGCATGTATCTCATGGCAAACTTTTATTACAAATTTTATCGGGACAGTGTCGGCCGCTAAGTACTAATTACGATCAAGCCAGCATTAAAACGAAATTAAAAAAAAAAAGACAAGAATAAAAGCGTACAAAATATCGTAGGATGATGTGTTTCGCTCGTCGTTTCTTTCTTAAGTTTGTTTAATTCTTACTGGAAGTCTCATTCGGAATAGAATCGTTTCTTTTGTATCACAATTGCATTTTGAACAAAGGGATGCTTTGAAATAGATTCTCGTAAGAAATGGTGAAATATTATACGACGTTTCCTTCCTTTACGCAAGTTTGAAACAAATTTCAAATTAAATTGTGGCAACTTGAAATTGAATTACTAAGAATTCTGTAGAGTTGATATTCTAAAGGAAATTATTTTTTACCGAATCAAGCGTGGTCGAGTAAGCTTGTAAAATACAGGTGTCTAATTGAATATTAAAAAATGTCTAACTTAACTTAACTTAAAGAAATCTCTATGTTATCCAACGACAGAAATAAATATTAACCATTAGAAGATCTGTATTGATTAATATGAACATTAAAAAAAATTATTTATTTATTTATTTATAATTTCATATATTTATAATCGATTAAACTATGCTTTATTTCTAATTTTTAATATAGCTGTTAAATACGATGATAGAAATATATATGTAATAGTTGGTACGAGGATAGTACTAAATATTCCACGCGTACAATAAATTACATCGCGCAGTTTCAAACGTTTAACAGCCAGTTAAAAATAGCTACTGCAATAAATTCTTGAAAATTTCAAGCAAACAACGAAATAACACGAAAACGGTAGACAAACAAGGAAGCAGACAATGAAATGCGGATAATTTTCCACATCCAAATCCTGACGCCTTCCGTGGGAAAATTCAAATGATAAATTGGGTCGTTGAATTTTCCAGGTCAAAACTCCCTGCCAATGTTTCACGGAATTTCATATTTGCATTTTTACGGAATCCAAGCCACTGTCATCGGTGTAGTTCCAATTCACCTAGTTACGAAATCTCGTTCTGCAAATTTCGTGCCTCGCCAGTACAACGATAAACGTGCAGCTTTTTAATAAAATATAATTCGCGTGGGTTGGTTCAACGTATTTGCGACATTTCGCGTTACATTTTCATTTTTTTTTTCTTTCTATTTTTATCGCCTGCAAAAATACAAAATATGATAAATGTCAAATGAAACTGGATAATTGTAACGAGACTGTGAGAAACATTCCGAATGATCGAATCGTTCTATTCTCGATCCAATGGGAAACTCGATCGACTGAAATACTCGCGGAAACACCACAGTCTTAACTGCGACAACCTTCGTCATAAAATGTCTTATCTGCGATTTAATTTTCCAGTTCGGCGAACTTGAAATCTTTTATGAGATCGCCAGTGTCTTCTTCGGAAAGTCTTCGTCCTAAAGACGGTTTAACCGGGTGGCAACAATAATTTCATCGAGTCTTAATGAACGAGAGTTCAAGTATTCGAGGTTGATATCACGGAATTGTGAACGTACAGTGGCTACAAAATGCATTTGTACACCACCGCGTTTCTTGTTGCGTTTATTAATTTGATCGAATTGTATTGAATTTCGTATCATTTGCTGGTACTTTCATGCGATTACAAAAATACGATATTATGGAAATAAAACGTATATAGAATCTGATAGAAAACACTTCATAACTAAATGAACGAATTATCTTTCTTGTTATTTTTAGCTGTAAATTAATAATATTCCAGCGGCGGTATATATATTTGAAAATTGGTAAATGCAATTTATTTGGGCGTTATATTTCTTAAATCATATTTTTCTGGTCTGTGAGAGCCGCAAATCTCTAATTCTTTCGAATCCAATTTTTTTCTTCTCTAGTGTTTTAAACCGATATCCAATGGTATTTTATTGTACAACTCATCTATGCCAAAATCGCGTACCATTAGCTTTAATATGTAAAACTCTGCTATGTACCGCGCAAAGACTCATCAGAAATTCAGAATCGCTAACTGGAATCAAAACGGGCTAATTGCCATGAATTTATTAGTACTTCGTTTTGATCTAACTCTTCGTTATAACTCTGACCTAGATTCACCCATGTCTTAAATTTCTAATTGTCGCCACTCTATTAGTAAGTCATTTCGATCGAGCTGCTCTTTATAGCATTAACAAAGCATCGCACAATTCAATTCTGCGGCTAAGATCTGACATTGTTGCTGAATCTGTTAATATTGGGTTGGCAACTAAGTGATTGCTGATTTCGTCAATATCACCTAATGACAAAATCCGCAATCGCTTAGTTGCCAATCCAATAGATCGTTCTTATTTGATTATTCGATTTTATATTTTCTTTTATCCGCCACGTGTATATATATATATACGACCCAACAAACCTGTCAACTGTCAACAAACCAAACAAATAATCAAATAAGAACGATCTACTGGGTTGGCAACTAAATGATTGCGGATTTTGTCATTAGGTGATATTGACAAAATCAGCAATCACTTAGTTGCCAACCCAATAGATCGTTCTTATTTGATTATTCGATTTTATATTTTCTTTTATCCGCCACGTGTATATATATATATACGACCCAACAAACCTGTCAACTGTCAACAAACCAAACAAATAATCAAATAAGAACGATCTACTGGGTTGGCAACTAAGTGATTGCTGATTTTGTCAATATCACCTAATGACAAAATCCGCAATCACTTAGTTGCCAACCCAATAGATCGTTCTTATTTGATTATTCGATTTTATATTTTCTTTTATCCGCCACGTGTATATATATATATATATATATACGACCCAACAAACCTGTACAATTTTCGAATAAAAATTTCTATTTTTTCAAACATCATCGCAAGGTATGTTTTTTATTCGCTAAAAAAGAAACGCACGAATCGACGACAACCGAAGCGATATATTCGTCGAGCTTACGGGTTTGTCTGTCAAAAAGCACTCGGCTGGCGGCTCATGGAGAGTCTCGCAAACAGCTGTAATTTTCAACAGCAAGAAAAGTTATCCCGTTCCGCCCTATTAATTCCTATTCTCCTCGTGTACTCATTAAACTCGCTGAAATATGTAACACGGTTTCTGTGCGGGAACGTGGCACACTGGCCTAACAACCGAACACACCAACGCGCTTCCAATTAACCCGACTGGGATTAAAACGCGATTCGAACAATATTAATTCCCAAACGCACCATGGACACCCGATGCTCATCGTTTACGGTTGAATGTCGTTTGTTTTAACGAAGCGACGACACGTTTCACGCGACTCTTTCGCGTGCGGTGCAGGTATTTATGCGAATGAAAACCGCAGAAGCAAAACGTGATTTTTTCTTTTTTTGGGAAATTTACGATCACACAACATTTAATAAACATTTTTTACTAATAAAAATTTGTATTGATTCTTTTTTTATTTTAACATTCGACCGATACCGGCGATGGATCATAGGTGATTGCTATACTTCTGTTTATTATCAGTCGAATATTCAAGAACATTCGTAAGTTATTCATTTAGGAAATTGTTGGAAAAACTTTCATCGATTTATTCTTAAATTCATTGATTTCGGTAAAGTTTCTAGTTCGTCTTAAGTAAACGCTGCTTGCGTTTGCTGTTCCAGCAGTTCCTTCGACTTAATTCGAAACTGCAAACAATTTGCGAGAGCATCTGCTACTTCACAGGATTGTTTTCGCCATTTCTTATCGGTATCTCTCGGTAGGAATAAAAATTCTATGCCATGAATGCAGAAACGTCTTTTAATAAGAAATGTTGTTGAGAGAGCAGCAAGAAAGGCAGAAGTGTAAATTGGATTCAGAATCGACGTACATACTTATGTATGCAGCGTTGAGCATTCGTATTTCTGCAAACTGGGAAAAACTTTCGAAATCCACGTTTACGATATAACTGATGAAACTTGGTTGGAAACTTCTATATCTTTCGTAATATTTGAAATTCAAGTAAACAGATATGAAATTTAAAATATCGTTTCCCTAATTACTCTCGTCTCTGTTACTTTAATAAATTATTAAAAACTAATTATATTTCAGTTTATTTTATTTTAGTTTATTGTACGCGCAATTTTAAGCAAAATTGGAAATACCTTACGAACTTGATATTTCTAAAGTCTGTATGTGATTTTATTCTATGACAATTTTGAATAGGTCGTTCAAGATGCAGAATACGTGGAAAATGCTCGGAGGAAAAAGGAATGAGAACGACGTAGCATTTTAACTTAACCAGATATGAAAATTATAACAAATGAAATTTCTAAAAAATGTTCTTTTTCCATTGCGATGTACGAACGTTTTATTAACTATAATCGAGATATTTAACTAATAAACTTATTATCTTTCTAGTGGTTTACATTTCCACCTCGTTGCGTTTCCATTCCACGTTTCGAACGAAAATATTTTCTCACTAACGTTTCAGCAAGAATTTACGTAAAAGTTGATACTGAATTTTACACAAATGAACTACAACGTGTTCGGAATATTTCCTCTAAATCAGAAAAAAAGATCACAGCTTATAAAAAAAAAGAAACAATTTTCACGCAATTAAATCTCGAATCCTCGATGATTTCATCTCGATCGTTCCAACAGTCATCAATCTTCGCGGCTTTGTAATTCCCGCAAGGAGAAAACATCGAAAACGATAAAAGTGTGTTCCGCAGCGAGAGAAATAGTATTTTTGCGATGCACGCGACTAAAGAAGGCGAGTGTTTCTTGTTGAACACGTGGGATATTCTCACGCGAACCGAAGAAATTCGATACACGCGGACAACGTACGAAAAAACGTTCACAGACAGTCTAACATTAGATAATTTGCGCCGTTGCATCCTCGAACGTTAACATCGTGAACCATATCATAGTCAAATACAAGACTGTGGCTGCAGAAACGATGAATTTCGGTCCGTGTTTCGTCTATGGAAATTCGAATTCCGAATGGTAATTCGCGCGTTTCCCTCGACACGCGTAGCATGCACGAAATTGGCGCCAACACGCCGCGCGTAAAATTAATAATCGATGGTTTGTATTTGAAGGCGTTGTTTTAAGCGGCGGAATGTTTCCAGGCGCGATGAATTTTATTGGGAAAAACTGTATTCCAAATTTTGCCCGTAGTATCTGTTTCCTTGAAAGTTTTGCCTCGAGCAAGAAAATTAGGAGGAAAGAATTTTGTATTATAATGCAAATGCAGGTATTTAGAATGCATCGAGTATCGCGGGAAAAAACTTTATAAAATTCAAATTCGTTTTATGTGTATTAATATTTATATCGCGTGAATTATCACGTCGATTTTCATCGATAATGTATGTAGGCTTCTCTAAATGTTAAGTGTGCAACATTTAGATCGACTCTATTAATAAATTATATTTTTATTCTATACGTGCATAATATTAAACTTTAATTTCTTTCCCGCTACCTGTTTCATCAAATTCAACAATTTCAAGGAAACGTTAACTCAGAATTCTACTTTTTTTCAGAAAATTTTTTAACGAAGAATCTATCAAAGCGAAGAAAATTATTTATATAATCTTTTGATCGTTGAGGTACAGAAACTTTCGCAATTGCTTTGTATTATCATATATTTCTTTCTATTTCCTCGAACGAGCTATTTAAACACTTATTTATAGGAAGTATGAGACTAACAATATTAATTTCATATTACAACCCACCTAACTGCTTTATCGAATACCAGAGATATATTATCCTTTCGTTATCTCGAATAGTCGACATTCCATACTAGATCGATACAATATATAGTATATTTCGTAAGCATATATAATATATTTCATTTTTGTAGAAACCGAAGAAATTAGAGAGTAATATTGTATAATATAAGGATTCATTCGGTAGAAATTAATTCTTGAAACTACAAAGTAAGTTGTACTTATGTCATATATAACACATAACCAAACAATTACAAACTTACCAAATATTAGTGAAGCGGATCCTCGATTATCCAAACACCCGTTGCTGGAACATTCGATTACGTTAATCCTGTCACACGATAATGGAAATTCAGATCACTGTAGCGTTGTGCACAAACACTATGTTAACGACACGTTTCGAAATGAAAATTTTAACGGGTTTGAATAATATATAAGATTGCATTAAAAATGGTAGAATATTCGATATGATTAACTAGAAGGTTAGGTAATGCATTGTGAGGACATCTTTCTGAAAGGACCAATGAGAATCCAAAAATATTTAACAGAGTAAATAATATTGATATGATATGAACGAAACACAAGATCAGGTTAACCTTACTCTAGAAAACTTTAAAGGAAGCGCGATGCATGTTAGCAACTCAAAAACATTGAGAAAGTACGCTGCGAGACGAGAAGATAATTGAAACACACAAACATAACAATACGTAATAAATTACACATCGATACGTAATAAATCGTACGATTTTTCAAACCTGACCATCACACAGAGATTATCTGATCATTCTGAAATAACATTAACTCGAATAATCAAAGATTCATCGTAATACGTTTGTGTACATCGAATATTTAAATTAATAAATAGTATTTTGACACAGCAAAACGCGCGAAATTCTTCAATATGGCACCCACTGTGTTTACACTTGAATCGCGGTATACACATTACGCGCACATCATTTTTAAGCGGGGAAATTTAAAGTATTTAGTTTATTTAACGTTACTATTTCGTGGTAAGATATTTTCAAAAGCAAAATCACTTTGTACGACACGGTGAAATGCGAAAAGATCATTTAATACCCGCGCATTCGAATCGCGTACGTTCGCAATCACCGCATGCAGCGCACTCTGCATGTCACAAGACTAAAGGGCAAAAATTGCGTAGTGAAAAATCGCGGGAATTCGATTGTAAAGGAAACCTCATTTCACGCCCAATTTATCGTAATGATTTATTTACGATGTCGTTGGTGGAAAGTTGGAAAAGTTCTTCAGAGATACCTTTCACCGATGTTCTTTTAAACATTAATTTGAAATTCTTGCGTTCTTTTCACGTTTCATGTTTGAAAACAAAAATTAAAATGTTATAGAATATTTATTGCAGATTTTGGGTCGAGTGACAACTTTGATCTATCGCCCTGTTAACTGGCTGTTATATTATTTAAAAGAATTCGAAAAAATTCAACCATGAAATTGAAAATTAACTACTGTAAAAGAGCTGTAGCGTTAATTTTAATTTTCAATTTTTATAAATCTAAGTACGACAGGAAATGTAAGCTTTGCTAATGTAAAAATTTGTAAATGTAAACGTACAATAGCAAATTTTAACTTTTGCAAATGTACGTATATTCGGAATGTACCGCAAATTCAAACAAAAAAAAAAAAAAAAAAAAAAATTCGTTAAAAACAGAAAAGCAACAATCGAAAGGATAGTTATAATTTGTCTGACCCAGTTAAGAATTACAAAAAGCGTTAGAAAATAAAAATTTATCCATTTCAAAATTCATTTCCTATATGAAATGAAATACTGTGTGCAAAACGTTCAAATCTTTTTCGTTCTATTATAGAAATTGATATTATTGTACCCTCTGTTTTTAATAGACTCGGATTCGTTGACGGTAAAACAATTTAGATAGAAGTGAAATGAATCCAGTGATTGCGTATCAAATTTCATCGATATTTGATAAAAAATTTGTTGGAAATGTACCGATGGATATAGTGAATTTCATAATAGCAAGGACAAAAGAGAAATAGAATAGGACGAGATCGAGACTATCATTTTCCGTGTACGTAGTAAAAGGTTATAGGTAAACAAGCTTGATATTATAAATGAAAAGAGATCTTTCAATCAACGTTCAATTTTTTAAAATAATAACATATTCCATAAAATATACAGTACTACACATTTTGAAATGGCCTGCTATATACGCTATAAATATTATCTATTTACTAATATCTTTTATCCAACTTTTACAAAAGTTCAATTGAACCTGTTCTGATCTTGTCAATTTAATTCAAGCATCGAGATATATCATTTATCGCTTTCCTCTATACTTAACTGTATTTTTCATGATCGTTCGAAAAGTTTCTTCATCAAATTTTAATAAAAACTCGATAAGGAAACGAATAGGATAAGTAAAGAATGAAACTACAAGCCACATTTTCTTCTCTGTATTCTATTGCGGATTTTGTCAATAATCTGCAATCACCTAGTTGCCAACCCAAATTATAAATCTTATTTCACCTCCCATTATCTCATTTAATGAATTACCACCGCGCGTCGATAAACGAAGATCCACGGAACCGCGTATAAACACTGGTTCCAGCAGTTTGATTGACCAGTGTCTTGTCATCAGTGACTGACAATGAAGCGAGCTCTTTTATTCCACGAAAACACGCCTCTTTCCTCGCAGATACTAACCCTCGTTTAGAGCTCCCCGGAGTCACGAATTCAAACGGCATGTTCGCTCGTTTCCCGACTGTTCGATGAACGTTGAGTCGATCGCTTTGGATGGAGGTTACGGATGAAGGTATTCGTCAATCGCTCTATACGACACGCCAATATCTCGTCGAAGAGAAGAATATCGATAAAGGGGCGGATAGATGAATCGCGATGTTTTTTTTTTTTAGAAAGAAATCACGCGTGATCCGATCAATCGTTCCGGATACCAATCTCGTTTCTCGTTTTTCCGTGAAGTCATCGGAACATCTATTTAAATTACTGTACGAAGTATGTCAGAATTAATGCAATTGGTACTGTAATTAGAACGATATTACAACATCTGTCCACTTTAACGTATTAACGCGCGTATTATCTAAATTGATCAATTCCATTTTCTTTTATTAATTCTTCTAATTTATTAATTAGGTAAACGATTAATAAATCCATTTTCAAGAAACGAATCGCTCTTTTCTATAAGCTCATTTATCGCAGTGTTTCGATTTATGGAGTTGTTCGATGTGGCTTCTGGCTCGTATAATGAAATACAGTATCGACCAAACGATCAGACCAGTACGTATTATGTATTCTGTAGAACGTAGGACTAGTTCGAAAAAGGTCAACTTAGGATTCTGCTATCTTTATAGAAAATTGCTGTTGTATGTGTATATACGTGTGCTATGCTCGAAAGCGTAAGTTCTTGGAATGCAGTCACGCGACAAACAAATATTTGGATCAACGAAGTAAAATTCGAGAAATGCAGCACTATCTTTAATTTATTCTTCGCTGTTTAACTATTTCTTCCGTATTAATTTAGCTGGCAAGGTTCGCGCTAAAAATCGTGCACCAGAATCGTTAACTTGGGGATATGTAACCTTGAGAAGAAAATAATCTAGATGGTATAATGGCAAATGCAATATAGCGTATATCATCATACATATTACTTTCGTGCATATGAAATTTTATTTGCAGAAAGTTTAATCGTATTCGAAATTTTGCCAGATATTTGATTAATATAAGCTGGTTAAAGGAGAGGAAAAAATTCAATACAATGCACGGCTGTTGAATATTTAGAAGATTTAAAATAAAGTTGTTAGAACTTCATTATTCGACGTCATGAATCAACGGGATACTGGCGTAACTTTTTTATGAGTTTCGACTTTGAAAGCGTATCGTAACAGCTGCTGAAAATATAAATTCACCGCTTGAAGAAGCTTATGTAAATGTTGATTTGTCGAACTCAAGAGTCATGATATTACGTTGGAAGATAAGTCGGCAGAAAAGCCGGAAAATATCATATCGAAATGCCATTTTAAGAGAGATTATTGAAAAAAGTCTACGATGAACAACAGAGAAGATAATACGTGGAATAAAGATAGAATAAGTAATGGGAGTATTACGTGAAAATTTTGTAAAATCTACTTACCTTTTAATCCTTTACTTTAAGAAATTGTTAAAATATTGTTACGGTAGAAATTATTCATCGGAAACTTTCTTTTATTAATCGTTAATTTCGTTTCATTATTAATTACGAGGTGAATTATTAAAATTATCTTCGTTTATTTCTTAAAACGTATCGTAGATCCTTTGTATGTACTAAAATAATTAAAAAAGTCCTGTAGATGTTTGCTAAACGTAAAACCTGCGTGTCAAGAATTGCGTACAACGTAAAACTAGCTGCAAAAAGAATCTATGTAAAGTTAAATCCTCAGCTTTCAATCCTCTATCCATATAACGAGAGTGAAAAAAATTCCGAGATTTTTCAAAAAGTTGCTTTGAACTTTGCAATACATTTACTTAAAAAACTATGGAAATTTAGCACGAAGTTAACGCGCGAACGAACAAAATCTCTGACTGAAAATTTATACAACTATCCACAGAATATCTCTCGTACGCGCATTTTTCCGCAATTTTCGGTCATATTAAAACGAGTACGAGCTTTGGATTAATAACACATACACGTATATGCGGTTAGACCAAATAATATATTTATTAAAACTCGAATGAAACAGTAGTTGTAAACCGTATATACTAAACACGATGTCAAGAATTTGCTGCTTAACGATGATAAAATTAACTATACAAAAATAAGAGATAGGAGGTGTCGCCGTAGATGTTACATAAAATGGAGAGGAAATGGCCATAGTATTTTTCCCGTGTTGCTTCTATCAACAGTGAACTACAGTGCGTAGCGTGAACGAATGACCCGTGTTGCGTCGATGGAGCCACAGGAAGAATTTCTGCCACACGCCATTTAATCTTCGGTATATTCGAATGGCTCTGGAGGTTCCGCTTCTTGCTCTTCTTCCGGATGAGGGCCATAAGCTGAAACATAACGACCATAATCGAACCTAAAGCGACGATAAGTTCTTTTCTGAAAAGCGAATCAGTTCGGCGAGCGCTACGGACAACTAACGACAAGACGGTAATTGACTTTCTGTGATAATTTTTACAAGCAAAGAAAATTGGAGACGCAAAAAATATAGTTGATGAGTTTAACTTTTGGAAAGCTCATCTGTCGATTAAGAAATTCCAGGAACGAGTTTCTCAGTTCTGATCGTTGGAAAACTGTGCGAGACATTTTGTAGGCAAAATATCTACCTTTTGGATTTTACAAAGTTCTTATTCACGAGACAAATATTGAAATTGGTTTTGCCTGTTTCGTGTGAAGGTTTCTTGACATTTATCGGTGGAAAATTTTCTTCCGAGGAACAGAAGAGGGAAGAGTCTCCTAACTTAGAACTATGTCAGCGAGAATGTGAACGAAGGAAAAATGTAATTTTCAAAGTATAACAACGTATAATCTGATAACCGTGGAAGATGAGTTAACTCGTCGATCGAATTGTCCAACTCTTGGACAATTATGTCAAACATTCGTTACGTCATACTTATTCTTATGTTCATCGTTGTATCTGTTGTTACTCGTGATAAACAATAAATACGTTTAAATTGGTATTTTACGAATGTGTATCGTTAGACTTCAATTAATTTCATTTCATCCTCTCGAAATAATTTCCATTTTGCTACATTTTCGATACGTTGCAACAGGAGCGACGGAATAAATGTATTCTTCGTTCAAATCCTTCTTTAATTACTTTTCCCTAATACGTAACTTAATTTATATATAAAGACAGAAAAAATGTCGTGATAAAACGATTTTCTCGAAAACATAATGGCCATTTTCGATGTCATCGCAGAGCAACAATTTCTTTAAAACGTATCGACTTACCGGCTACTGGTTCCACGAGTTCCTCTTCGGTATCCGATTGAATGTGTTTCACCATGACGATGCCGCCGATCTGAATGTCCTTGACAGGCGCGTAATGACTACCCTCTACCAACTGTATCACCTTCAGCTGCTGTCTCAGCACGCGAGCCGGATTCTGAAGGACCTCGAAATTAGGCTCAGCTTCCTTCTTTTCCTTCTCTGTCGTCTTCTCACTCTCGTCCTTGCCCTTCTTCTCGACCTTTTCCTTCGCTTCTTTCATTTCCTTCGCTGGCTCCTTCTCTTTCTTCTTCTCTTCTTTCTCCTTGGCTGCCGCCTCGATAGTCTCCTTCGCAGTCTCTGGCGGATCCTGCGATTAAACATTAAACGATGAAAATAAAAAAAGAAGCAGGCAATTCCAGCCTGTGGAAGCATCGTTTATCTGGCTTTGCGGCGAGTCAGTGCGTTAAGAGATTGGTCTTCGCTCTAGGAAAACGGATGACCCGGAGAGATAATCAGTTACGATTATCTGGAAAGAAAATCGTGCAAGGAGCGGAGGTAACATGGCATAAGCGAGACGAGAGGAAGGAAAATTGTGAAGAGTTCTGAGATTTATCAAAGATATCTGCGAGACTGTTTGAGGGCTTAGTGGAGAAGTGGGATACAAGTGCATCGTTTTTTAAAAACCAGATAAGCACCGGAAAGCATGTACGAGAGTTTTATTTATCCAGAACTTTAAGCCTTTCAAAATACATATAATATATCTTACGTATTTTAATATTTTAAGTAGCACTTTAATATTTAAGTTTAGTTTTGTCCACTAATTTCTCGACTGCAAAATTTTCCCACTTGTGATCCCCTCTTTCAACCTCTCGCTCGTGACTCAACGAACCCGATCAATGTTGACAATACGACAATCGCTCGAAGACTGAAGGACGAAATATTCGAGAAAATTGTTCAAACTCACCACTTCCATTTTTTCGTGAGAATCGCGAGCACGCCTCTCGGATTCGCGTCTACGAGCTCTGGCAGCGATGCTGAGGACGGCGGTCGTGATCTTCTCCCTTTCCTCGCGTTTCTTCTCTTCGAGCGGCGCGGGATAGGCATAGACGCTTGGCCTGGCATTCGAACGAATTTCCAGCTTTGGCATCTTTAGTTGAGCGTTCAGAGCGATTATACAGGTCGGAGTAAAGGCCAGAGCCAAACAATGGGCCAATGGGAACCAATACCAATACTGCGTGAATACTAATGCACCGACCACTGCCAGCATGTTCGTGTGACCTGTTCTTGATTGCAGCGATACCGTCACGTTTCGGCCACCTGGAACCATTATCATTCTTACGTACAAGCGAATATTGAATATGCAAATTCATATTATTATGAGCATCGAAGAAATGGGGCCTAGCCAAAAATTTTAATAAATAAATAAATGTATCGTAACGCTCGAGATATTCAACTTTGTCGCGGCAGTTTTTCAAACTTTTTCTTCTGCAAAAGATATCGAATCGTTTTGTAGCGTAGGCAGTGACCCATATTGTTGTGCCTTGGAGTGTCAACGTTGTTTTCATTCGCGAGCTTCAAGAATAAACGAACTCCGGACAAAAACATTATCGCCGTTATGAGTAATCGTCAAAAGGAACCACATTTGAACTTTTTCTAAGTTCACTGGTCGATATAAATAAACGAACATGTTCTTTAGGTGGGAGAGTGTTTAGAGCGACGATTACAACCGACATACACTATCTCTGTACTTGTACTCGAAGTGATTTTAATATACACTGACTATTATAATTTTATCACTCGTCTTTTTCATAAACTAACACGTTTAATACCATCTCGGTTTCATCACGCGATTTAGAATGTTATCTTACGATATCGTTGAGTTATAAAGTGACTAGAAAATAGATCGCTTAATTTCAGAATTTTTCAATTCAATTTATATTCTACGTCTTACGTGGTGGATACGGACGTGTTCAAGATTGCACGTTTAATATGTTACGATCTAATGCAATAAATAGCGGGCCTTTCGTACAGTGTGTACATTCTGTGCACTTTTGCAGCCTTTAAACCTCTCATAAATTCATTACGAACGTTCGCATTCCATTACTAAGCAATTAAAAGATGTTTAAATAATTGATATTGCCTTACCTGCAGACGATAAATTACACATTTGCAGGGGAAACACGGTGGACAAGTTAATTAGTTCGCCTGCCTCGATCGAATTTATGACCCAACTTCTTCAAGTGTAATTCCCTAGTTGAACTATTTCGCTCTATTATTGTTTAAAATAGAGATTGAGAATCCGTTTCGCATATACTTAGACTTTTAGTGGCAATAATACATTTGCAATAACAATGCGCAATTGTTACACGTAACTCGTACAACTTGAATCTTCTTTCTCCTTCCATTGTGTACCACGATACGCTAACTAATTCTCTTTATAAATTATTAGGTTGTCCGAAAAGTTTCCTTCGTTTTATGAGGAAATAATAGACGCACAACGTTTTTTGTTTTATATTATTTTGTCGATCCATTTTGTTCTGTTGAGATAAACACCGCAAAATTTCATAGCCTTTGTTTCACGTTTGTACGAAGGTGCGCTATTGTAAAAAAACACGTTGGTCGAAGTCCAATACGTAAAATTGCCACTTACATTTCACGTTTTAAGAGGAAAGTCGCCCCGTATCGTAAATTTTAATAAATTTCTGCATTACGTTATAAAAGACTCGCAATATTTCTTTCGAATAATGTTCTGCTTGAGACCTTCCATTACCAAAAAACTATTTCTTCGCGTTACAAAGAGACTCGTAACTCGGTTGTTCGACGATATCGAAAGCATCGGAACTGAAAAATAACCTGGACTGCGGTAAAACAAATCCGCGATCATCCAGACACATCGAACGTATCAGACACTTCAAAAGGAAGCGATCAGCTTGCAACTTATCCCTCAAACAACGTCGCAACAACCAACGCTACAACGATAAACGGAGAAGTTTCGATTTCGCTATTTCCCGTCGACGAAAGGACAAGCTTCGTAATAAGAACCTTTGATCGCCCATCTGTATTATATTTCCGTGCTAAGAAGACTTATCGAGTATCGTCCAATTTCACCCTAGCCCTTTCATCGGCTCATTCTTCACCGAATTGTATCTCCCTATCTCTCAAGTTTGGGAAAAATCGGACCGAGTCCTTGTCTACACGATACGTACACTGCGCACCACTTCTACGCAAATTCATAATTTTCACAGCATCATTAAGCAATTAGAATCTCGATAGAACATTGCGTTACCTACCCGTCATCATAAAAAGCACTATACTTTGGATATTTTATCAATTCTCTCATATTGCGTGCCCATTTGTACGTTGCGCTTTCAAGTTCAAAAACGATTCGAAGTCGTTGTGAAACAGAGATGAGATCGAAATTTAAGTAGACCGCGGATATCTTTGCGCCTGTGGGAAATTTAAAAACGCGAAGACCTACGAAGATGTATTATAATTCTCGCTATGGTATCTAATACTCAGAACAAATCTCTGCTCGCGTTTCGTTTCTCCAATTGCGTCCATAAAAATCTGAATTTGCACGAACATCCGCGATCTAAGATGGTAAAAACGTACGAAAGAGAATGAACGTCGTTTCAAAAGTTAACTCACCAGCGTCGATGATACCCTGGGCCAAGATAGCGCCGAACTTTGCCATTACGTCCTCGTGTTTGTCCACGACGACCTTCGCGTACAACGCTCTGAAATCTTTGACGCGAGCACACGTCGCCTCGGTTTGCTGGATCAAGATCATCGCAGACGCGATCAGAGCACCCTGACGAACAAAGTTCACCGAATCATTCGTCATAGGATCCAACAGAGCTATGGCCTCCTTCAAGCCTGTGCCAGCGCACGCTATTCCCAAGGCCATCGCTGCGCCGTATCTCACGTGAGGATTGTAGCTTTCCGCCAGCAACGAAACTACACTGGGACATTGCTCCGGTGTTCTGCAACAAAAATAACAAAGCTCTCCATTAACTGATTTATATACCGGATGAGAGATGATGTATGGTTCGTTGAGATAATGCATTCGCGAGATCCATCGATCATACAGTTTCAAGGTTGTTTTTGACGTAATTGCGTGGTTTGGATGGAGCTGTTAGGTCGCGAGGAATCTATTCATTCCGAATCGGGCCGAATCTCGTCACGAGCGAGTAGACTGTGAGGAATCTATTCGCCGTATATTGATGCGAATCTCGTCACGAGCGAGTAGATTGCGAGGAATGTATTTGTTGCGAATCTACGGCGAAATGGAAACGTGGCTGTCCTTTGATCGGGCTCACGGGCATTTCGACGAGAAATTTGGAAATTCGTGGATTACACGGTTCAACGTAACGCGAACATAAATCGAGACGCCCGTTGCTAGCACCGTGTGTTAGTTGCAAATGGAATTGCGACGATGTTTACGACATTCCAGGTACTTAAAAAATCTCGGAGTAACACAACGGTAACGAAAAGATTTGCAGGGTTCCAAATAATCCTTAGATCCGTAATAGATACCACGAAACGCGTAGAAACATCCTCAGCGCCGTTTTCCATATATAATACGATAATATACAAAAATAAATAAATAACTAAACAGCTAATGTCCAACTTCTCTTTATCAAAAAAAAAAAGACACCATAGAAAATGGATTTTTCGCGAATTCAACATGGATAAAGTTAAATTCGAAGATAAAGTTAAAGGTAAAATGTCGCGACACTAAGTGCATAATCCTGTATACCGATGTTTCAGGAAGACGACTCCGTGCTGGTGAACGGCGCGTGTCAAATACCGGATCCTCTGTACAAGTTGATCGGCAGCATAATCTGCTTTTACATACCACTGGGCGTGATGTTGCTTACGTACGCTTTGACAGTCAGACTGTTGGCGAAGCAGCAACAGAATATAGGAGGAACTGCAGGTTGGTCCTCCGGATGGCTGGGTGGCCCGCAGGGCCCACCCTCGGGAGGTTAGTGTATTATCAGGTACACTGACCCACTACATTCGCGATTCCATTATTCCACGACACCCGTTTCAACGCACTCCGCTCATATCCGTAAACCGATTCATTTACTGTCTCCTTTGTGTCTTTTTAATTTCTAAATTTCTCGTCATTCCTGGGTACTATGATTCCCTCCCCATCTGCCTATCTTTTTACACGTCGTACGATTCTCTATCGTATTTCGTTTACGTTATACGTACAGTGACAGGGATTCGATGAAGACGTCAAAATTTTGTTATTATCACGCGGTTATCTACATGCGAAGAAATAAATATCAATTTGCGAAGGACGTTCAATTTTCTATCATCCAAGTTATCTAAATTGTGGTAAAAATTATTTCAAATATCCACTACGAACGATCCTACGCTCTTAATATGGGAGAGCTTCGAAAAGATGTGGAAAGAGACAAAAATGATATGCTTCGAATATAAATTTCGTTCGATGCTTTTTAATAAACATAAAATTAATTCAAGTCTTTCGATGATGTATTCGCTCGAAAATAAAAAAGGTCCTGACGATGTAAAAAAAAAATAAAGATTGATTAAGAAACGTTTGAGTTGAATTACTTATTCCGAAGTATACTAAGCGAACTGTAAGATCAAAGATAAGACGATAAGCGAGATCCAGTATCACGGTGCTTTGACAGGTTGTTGGAAAGTTCGTCCCCTTTAACTTCCAAGCGTCTAAAATTCCAATATTTTTCTGTACGTAGAAGTTTACAAAGGTTTTGCGTATAATAAACGCGTTATTCGCAAAAACGGGAACCCGTGCAATTATTTGTTTCGAGAGTGGAGAAAACAGATTGAGCTACGGCCAAGAAAGAAGTTTTAATGCTTGTAAAAGACCAGAAGTTTCTACGTGACTGCCTGTTGCTTATGGTTAACCGATTATGTATTTCGAAGAAGTTGGCCAACTGGCTGGAGGTTATCGATTTTCAAATGGAACTATCGAATCGATCTACCGGAGAAGAAGTAATTCGTAGGAGGAAAGTTTATGTAACTCTTTTCTGTCCTGTTATTTACAAAAGCCTCTGGAAATTCTTCGAACGAGCAGTAAAGCAATGGAATGTGAAGTGCTTCTATAATGTCGGTATTAAAAGAGAAAGTTCGTGTATCTTGGCAAGTTCGGTTCGAGCAAGCGAACGATGAAGTAAAGCAAAGTATTAGATTTCATATTATGAAGTTTCGAGATTGGAAAGTTACTTAAAAAAAAAAAAAAAAAAAAAAAGAAAGGAGAAAAGAAATGAAAAAGAAAAACAAACTTTGCGAATTCTTCAATTTCTTTAAACATATGTTACGAGTGCAATGAAAATTAATATCGTTTGAGAATTAATAGAAAATTAATAAAATTGACAGTGGAGCGATTAAACGACTTGTTCGATATCAAAACGTACAAGAACAAGACAAAAATGTTGTATTAACATGTCATAGATGTATCGAGTACGAGCTGAGGATTCGAGAGATGCACATCAATTTCCTACTACTTTTCGTAAGATAGTTTCTCGTATTTATTAACGTAAGTCTTTATTTATTACTATAAGAAGAATTTAAAGCTACGAAAACATATTTTGCGATAGAGATCGAAGCTGAAACTTGATAATTATGAAGCTAAAGGATACCATTTTGAAATTGTTAATTCAAACAGTCAAAGTTCCTATTTGCATCGCTGTAACGTGGCTGTACTATAAAAATATGAGTTAACATAGTAAATACGGGAAAGGTGAATTAATAGGAGAAATACGGGAAATATAAAGTACGAATTAATACGACACACAGCAAGATGATATTTATGCTGCATATTGATATTTACGAGCTAAGTTTACCGAACTAACATTTCACTTGTCGGACAGATTCGATAAAAATCCAATAAAATAAATATTTCAATTTGTCGAATAAAAGCTATGCTTCGCTGTATCGTACGGATGTATTTTCAATGTAAATCTAAATTACCAAGCTGTCAGCAATACCGTCGAGCTTTGCTTTTCTTGCTGTTTGCCATCTAACGCGTGTAAAAATTTGCAAAATCGTGAAATCGGAGCACGTTGAATTCCGCAGTTCGCCCCACTGCAAACGAATAAACGTAAGCGTAAAAAGACAGAAAGTTACGTCGACGATATTTCATCGTTTCGAAGGGAACGCGTCAACGTTCGGCACGTTCGCGCGTCGACGAATCTCTAACGTTAAAAAATCAGACAGCTTCTACAAAGCTATAATCTTCGACCAAAGTATCGTCCAGTGGTACGTGACAATAGAAACGAAAGATAGAAAATCGAAGGTTTATACTCTGACATTTAAACAGTCTGTTTGTCGTTTTAATTGCTATTAATAAATTGTATTCACACGTATAAACAAAAGATAAAACATAGTATTTAAAAGCAAATAGGAGGAAATATGGGAAATAATCCAGTAACAATAAAAGTACTAAAATAACACAGGAGATATTGCAATTTGTTTTATGAGAGTCACGCAACAATATAAAATTTCCACGCATCCTTTGTCATTATTACGAGTTCGTTCTATCTATAGCGTTGGCATTGCGTCATGAATCATCCCCCCACGTTTCCCTGATCAAATATTATTAACCATTTTCCTCCATCTCTGACGCCAGACATCATTTCCATTTTGCTCGTCCACGTGCCAGAATTATGCCCGACAAACAAGAAGTTTTTCCTCGCGTTTCAACGAAAGAATGAAATGTCAAACTTACTTTCGAGCATTGTCTCGCGTACTCCACACTTTTTATCGCCCTTACTCCGGGTCTGAACTTAACAAAGCGAGTTATCGCGCTGCTTTTACAGCGAAATTTTAAAACGAAATTGAAAAAAAGAACAGAAAAGGAGATAAAAAAAGTCGCGTTGAAATCCGACGTAGAAGATATCTTATCGACGGAAAACTTGGAAGCTTAACAATCGTTTTAGATTCTCCGCTACAATACAAGTTGTACAGGGCGATAGTAAATAACAAAGATCTTAGTTTCACGAGTAAAGAATTTCCTCGACCTACATGAGAATTACGCGACGATATTTCACTTGCGAGCTACGATTAAATTAAAACTAAATGCTAAAAATTCTTGTCTGTCGATTTCTATTACGACGAATCATCCTACAATTTTCCAGTAATCAGTGCTCCCAATAATCGACCATTCTGTCAATCGATGTTAGCCAAGCTTCTATTCTATTCACGACCATACACTCGCATACAAAAAGACAAGAAAAAAAAAAAAGAAAAGGAAAAAAGAGGTGGAATGGAGAGGAAGAAGAAGAAAATGAAAATGAAATAAGAGAATCACGAGGAAAAAGACGATAAAATCCTAGCCGATTTCGTCTGATCTCGGATCAAAGTCGGAACCGATAACAACATTTTCGTGGCGAAGGGGCGATTTTTAATCAAAGCCAGAGGGAATCGAACGGAACGTAAACGCGAATAGCCTCCGTGTCGTTCGTGTCTGTCGGAGAGCTTGCCGAGAGAGGGTATTACAGAGAATTTCGGTGTAATCCGGCAACGTTTCCCAGCCTTTGCCTTGGCGCGATTCGGCGGAGATTGCGATTAAGAGTTCTATAGATTGGCCGGCCTCTTTGTTCGACGGCGCAGCTTCCTTCGTGAAAGAAATTAAACCCTTTCCCTTACCTCGAGCCATCCAAAGTGAGATTCCGCTGTCACGGAAAAAAAATGGTACGAGCTCGTGAGAAAAATCGTTTGTCGAGGGGACGCGCTAATTATCAGCATGAAGTCTGTAGGGAATGTCTGGGGAATTTACGTGTTAGCTACACGCTGCTTTCTTTCGTTAAAACGTCCTATTTAATATCTTCTCCGTATATTAATATTTTCGTACGTTGGGGTATTTGAAATTCTAGGTATTTTTAACTTTTTTCACTGCGACAAGAGAAAGTTCCTCTTGCAAGGTCATTTTAAAACGAATTTCAAAAGAGCCTCGTTAAATTTCGTAGAGCCTGAATTCGTACAATTTCAAAAACGAAAGGCAACTTTAATTTGTCGCTTATTCCGCTATAGCGTGGAAAGATCTTTGAAAGATTTAGTTTAGAGATACAAAAATAGAGGCTGCACCCTTTAGAATCAGCTCAGGTAGACTTGTTGTAGGCTTTTTTTTATCCCACGAAGTTACAGTAGTCCGGAGATTGACAATTTTTCTAGGGGAAAAAGGAGAGATTTCTGTCGTTGTTGAGCAAAATCTAGAAAATTGCAAAGAACGCTGGAAAAACTTTCGTGAGGTTATGTGACGCAAATTGGGACGCAAAACGACGCCTCTTTCGACTGAAACATTTGCATCGGCCGATTTCACTTGCAAATTGATCCTTCGTGTTTTGCAACGTGCGCCAAAAGTGTCGGTGAAACAAAAGGCGCCGTTTTAAGAACTGTCAGAAATCAGGCCGCTCTAGATTCCTTCTAGTGAATCTATAATACTTTCGTCAGGTTTTAGAATAGTTAAGCATCTATATACAGAATTTAATTTGATTGTAGGATAACTACAGAAATGGTTGCCGGTTTTTAATTTAGAGTTTAATTTACTTTAATCAAATCTGGTTTCAAGTTTAACAAAGTTTAATTCAGCAGCTGACTTTAATGTCTCCTCTGTGTAACTGGAATTCTTTTCTTTTCGATCGCGAGAAAGAAGGTTGTAATTAGTTGCAAAGCTTACAATATAATATTACGTTTACTGAAAACGTTGATCAATGTAAAATGTTTTCTAATTTAATATAAAATGTAGGTACGTAGGTTAGATTAGAAAAACGAAGAGGAGTACGGTTTTCAAATATTCGTGTGCAAAGCCAGATAACTTATTTCTTCCCTTAGATAATATTTCTGCAGCAACGTTTTGCTTTAAAATGCATACCAACTGTTTTTCCGAATCGAAAGAAGGAAATTAACTGTCAATCCCTGCTCCACGTTGCACCGTTTCGAGCTCCGGGAATCCTACATTCGTGGTTATATCGGACGAAATAAATTACAAATCTGGCTTTGAAATATGTAGTGGGTGACACTGGTATTTTCGAGCCAAATGAATGCTGTGTTTCAGTACCAAAAAAGAACGATCGATACATCAGTTTCGAAACATCGTATATCGAGTCAGCCGATATATTAATATACTTTTTGATTGACGTGAAAACGAGAAACACGTTAAGACGAAACGAAGAAAGAGACTTTCTAAAGACGTTTCGTAACTTTAATAAATACAACGAACGATTGTCCGCTTTCGTTATTGACGTGTAATTCCAATCTTCAATTGCAAAGTATTCAATAATTATTCGAGGAAACTGGGGTTGATCTCGTTGCAAAGAACATACACTTTGGCCGATAAAAGAAAAGAAAAAGGAGACGCGAAAACGTCAAAATCGATTTTTTTCCATCTTAACCCCTTTTTACGAGAGCGCGTCACATTTATCTCTGGGAAGAGCGAACCGCCTCTTCCATCAGCGTTGAAAATGGACGAAGGATTAAAAACGATCGTTTAGCCCCGTCGATCAGTCGTTTGGCGCAACTCGCGCGACATTTTTCTTCGCCAATCGAAAGCACGGTGCTCCTTTTCGCCTCCTTCGGCATCCAGCGCCGCCCATTCGTTGACAACGATAAGAAATTTCGACGTACGCGAGGGCATGCAAATCGTGGCCCATTATGCACAAGTTACGGACGTGACACGGTATGCTAAAAAGGACGCTTCCGAATAATCGTTCAGACCGAATTAATCGATACAGACACGAGGACACGGGATACAAAAGAGGCGGTGCAGTCGCGAGCATAAATCAACCGATTCAGAAACGAAACTAGACGACTGTAGTTTCTGATCTCTTATTTTACCTCTTATTCTCTCATCTCTTAATTTTCGCCGAGTTTACGCCATAACAGTCGACGATCCTTCTGCCACGAAACGTATACGAGTCCTTTAGAAGCTAAATCGACCCCACTGAACAATTCCTTCGTTGATATCGCGTTATCCAAGCACACAATCAGCATCCAACTCGACATCATCGTCATCCTCGATAAAGAAATCTTATTTTTCGTATACTTGTTAAATAAATAAAGATTTACAAAGTCGTAGACATCTACATGTCATACATTGGGGCAGAAAAAAAGTTCTGATTAACCGGCTTTTCTTTGCATCCGTAGGTTTAGACAGACGAGGGACCTGGAAGCGGTTCCTGTTGAGTAAAAGCTCGGCCGGAAGCGGCGGTACGCCGCAGCACACTTCCGGCACATCGACGGACACCGAGCTGACAACGCTGGACACCCACGAACTCTGGCTTCCGGAAAGCGAACCGCCGCCGTCGGCGATGTTCGCGCTTCACGCCTTTGGCGCCGAAATGCTCAAGTTATCCAGAGGTTTGGAGGGCATCGCCAGCCCCGGAAGCCCTACTCCTATGGGAACGCCAAGGTCGACGCCTCAACACTCGCTCCAACATCATCAGCAACAGCAACAATTACATCGGTGCAGCTTTCGACACGGGTAAGGTTACGATAGTATCGTATGCTGCGAATTCCACACCCATATTTCTACACCACGTCAATGTTCGATGTATGGAAACGCGAAGTTAGAATATCGTACAATACGATTGCACTGGTTAAAGTACAAACCAAGCACCGATTCTACCATTTTACGTCTTACTTTTGAACCATTAATACGGAACATCGAATTTCAATCTTCGAAAATGCTCTTCTACGAGAAAAGGAAGCCTCCGATAACCATAAACCTTGCACAAAGGAAGAAAGAAATAGTTTGTAGGCAAATGGCGCGACACCTACAAACCTAAAGCAACATCAAACTCGACTCGACCTCGTACCACCTTAACACGAACCTGAAATACATTCGAATAAAATTGTAAAACGACCTGGAAGCGTCGATATCACCGTAAATACAGAAGTTTTCTCAGTCACGTTGCGAGATAAAATATCAAACGATACTTCACGCTCGGCAGATCGCCTGGTCGATCGCAGTTTCCTTCGAGAAACAACTGTCACCGCGGCGAACTGCATCCAACTGGAAAATATTCTCCAGGCGTGAGAGTGCACGGGATCGCGATTCCGATTTACGGATGCTTTCCGTGGCTCCCTTCGGGGTACCCGTCGGAAGGAGCAGCGGGAAACGCGGCAGATTTACGAGGGCCGTGGAATATTTCTCATTCTCGCGTCACGTACGTTTTTTCGTATTCCACGTGGAGATTGGCTGCGCCGTTGATATCTCGGATCGAACACGGTTTCACGAACCGATACCCCTGTCGACGTAGTCGCGATTCGAGTTGATAAAGCTGCCTCGGATCGGCAGAAGCTCCTTTCTCAGAAAAGTTCATCGAAGATTTCTTCGTGCTTCTCGTCTGAGAGATTCGCCAGTTTTATGGAGATAATTTTATTACGCGATGGAAAATTTTTATTCCATTTAATTTAAAGAGGCTCGAACACGATTCCTTTTGATTTCTAATTGATATTTAAGCGTATCGCTAGTTGTACGTTGTCAGGAGAAGATTGGCTAGTTTTACGAGGTTTCTTACGGTCTACCAAATGACAGTTTAATAATTAAATCGCTCTTCTGAAAAAGAAATTCTTCTCCTATACGAATTCTTCTAAACGGTAATAAACAGCGACTGACTAAAATATTTAAACATTTATGGCAACCTTTCACAGATACGTTATGCTATAGCAAATATTTTGAAATTTCATTAGCGCTATAACGAAGCTTGGTTATCGTGATTACTGTTAAATTAGATGGAACCTACTACACACAGCAACGAACAAACCTGAGCACACGCCCTTCGAAACATTGTAATATTTTTAAAATTACACTAAACGACCTGATTGTTTTTTACAAGTTAGGAGAATTAGTTTCCCAAACGATGCGTAAAATGAATTCCCGAAAAACTGCAAATTATTTACTAATTCTTTACCAAATACATGTTTGCAATAAGCACCTTCCAATCTCCCACGTACATTTTCAAATTGGTTCCATATATATCAACATAGTCGTCTCGTTTCTCATCCTAACACTAATGAAATTTCAAAATACTTTACACAACGCGATACAGCGTGTGCATGAAAATTTTCTGCGATATGCGTTCGAATACTTGCATCAACACTTGTACACGAGATACCACTTTCAATGGGTCTTTTGCTATTCGAAGTCGATGTCGTTCAATGTTCAAGGCATCGTCGTCTAGGCTGATCTACTTCCAATGACGCGTAAGTGAAGATAGAGTTGGCCGCACAAATGGGGCGTTATTCCCGCCACGGAAATTGGCTATTCGTTACTGTTCTGGGCCCTACGGCTAACCGAACAGGGAATTCAGTTGGATGTTGCCGGATCGTGGAAGCTTGGATGGGGAAAAATTCACGAGGGAATTTAGCTGAGATCGCGAGGAGACACTACGACGAAAGTTTGCGGTGAACGAGGAAAAGTGTAAGGAGAAAAGTGTCGAGTTTCAGATTGAAAATGGGATTATTTATCGAGAGATTTGGCGGTGAAGATGAATCGATGGATCTTTTCTCGAACGTCGTAAAATCGTCCTTGTTATTCATCGTTGTTTAAATAATAATTGCTCGATTATTAATACGACAAGGTTTTTAAACTTCTTCGGTATAATTTTATAATATTTCCGGAATGTATTTTTCCCGTTGTAAATTATGTTGGCCGACAGCTCAGCCATTTTTATTCTTTTCGACTCAATCCTGCTTTAGAATTATAGTTATATACCGTTTCAATGCTTTACATACGTATATATGTATATACGAGCGTGTGTATTTGAAACACCCCTTCAACGTTTCTTTCGTCGATCTTTCTTTGCCATTTCTTCTGCTCTGAAAAACATATTCAAACGCAGTGCGCTAGTTTGCATTCTCTACCTCTGCATCTTACAATAGGACGAGACAGGCACAGATAAGAGAGAAAACAGGACAGCTAAGCGGCACCATCATATTTATATCCGACAAATTATTTTGCACAACATTGCCACGTCTATAAAATCACATAAAAATAGAAATTAGTAGTTGGAACACACGAAGGAGACGATCAGGATTAAATTATCTGATGATATAATGATCTTAGAATACGTAATATTATACGATAATCGTGCAACAAAAATAAAAAAAAAAAAATAGATCCAGAAAAAGGCCAGGAGCTTTAATTCGAGAATTTATTAATCAGAAAAAACGCGTAAAGAATCAACAAAATAAATCATATAATAATACGTTTGACAATGTCGTAAATTGCGATCAAAGGTGAAAAAGGCAGCTGTAGAGAACGAAAAAGCTTCGCCTGCGAACAATTCACCGGAAGCGAATAGGAAGAAAGGAAGAAAACGCGAAGAAACGAAGAACCAACGTTTGTCAGGAACCACTTAAACCAATCTCAAGTTCCACTGCCGAAGAGTAGGTAAAATTTCTGGAATCGTTGTTCCATCAGCTCGTAACAACGTAACGAGTAATCTTAACGAATTTAGGTCAGTTGGAAGGAAACGAAGAGGCAATGCTTCGGGGCTGCTTCGATCCTCGCTCGAAACTGTCGATCAAGGATACGAGGTAACTTGTCGAACGCGGTAGCGACGAAACATGCCGACGTGACCACATTTCGCCTGGCTGCGAAGCGGTCGCGTTCACCGATAATATCGCAAGTTCACGCTGCCTCAAGCGTTCTCGGCATGCAGACGTTAAGCGTCCTTCGATGAAGTATGGACCGTGAGACGATTCGCTAATACTTCGCGTCACACCGGTCTGAAATATGTGGCTCTTGACCGCTATTGGGAATTAGGCGCCGTATTTGCCAATTATTAGCGTAGATTGCTTGCCCGAGGGATTTCACGGTGAAATATTGGCGTTTAATGCGGCCACACTTTTTACATCCGAAGCGCAAGAAAATTATGGGCGAACTTGTAATAGATAGACCGCGTACATATTCATGCAAATTTGTACTTTTATAAATACAATTAGAGAAATGGCACGCGAACATTTGTGTTACGCGTTAAGCGTTATAACGAGCAATATACTTTGCATATATCATATACTCTGGAACATTACAGTGGCTATATTCGCTATATTATCGTACCACTTAACGTCGTATCATCGTGCAATAAATATTATTTATTATAGCGTTTACAATACCGATTAATAAGGAGCAAGTATATTAAGCTCCGTACGGTTTAGTAGCATGAAAGCCTGGAAACTGGTCTGTGCGACAAGAAGCGCACGAAGCATGTTGCACGGCAAGAAACAAAGAATCCGTTTGCGTGGAATTAATCGAATCGTTATTTCGAGAACAATGATACGGACAGATCTTTTGTCTCTCTTTCTCTCGGCAAGAAAGCTTTGCCGGATGGATAGAAAAAGGAGGCTGCCGTTTCCAGGACAATTACCAGGCACGACCAAGTTCTCCCGAACTTTCGGCCCTTCAAAGAGCTTCAAAGTGACGAGCAAAGCACGAAGCTACGACACGAATCCTTTGTGGATACGACTAAGTGCATTCCTTTATTAGAGTACCCCAGGTAGGTAAGAGCAGTTTACTTAAGTGGCCACCGGCCCGTTTTGCACTTTGAATGCCCAGCAGCTAAGTGCGATCCACTACCGAGGCCTGGAACCACCATATATAATGGCTTTCCTCGCGCGGAACGACCTTTCCGTTCGCTTCTTCCCTCGCCCTTCCGCCGATGTTTATTTCCTGCATTTTCCCTTTTTCAATCTTTTTAAATATTTCCCTGTTTTTTCTTTTTTCTTTTTTTTTTTTTTTTCATCAGTGATACCGATTACCAGATTCGCAACAAGATACAGAACAAGAATAGAAACACACCCGAACCATCTGGCAGCTGAAACGTGCAACACAACAAACATCGCAAGAAGACTAAAAAGGAAACACCCAATAGACCTCATAAAAGATATAACTTAGAAAAAAAAAAAACGAAGCTGGTACCCCGCTGGGGGTAGCCGCCCACATGCTATATTATTTTTTATTTATATTTTTTTTTCTTCACCAACAAGATATAACACTTTACCAAATGTCCGCAAGGACAAATTGTAAAATAACCAAAATGAAATAAAAAAAAAAAAAAAAAAATCAGTGATACCGAGTTACGTCAATGGACGTGGCTCGTTCGAACAAGCGGCGAACAATTTGACGAACTTGATTTGACGCGATTCCGTACAACGTTCGATTATAATCGCAGATAAAATTCGCACGTTTAATTGTAAATGCTGCGAACTTTACATTTCTCGATAAAATAACGACAGTTTAAAAATTCTATTGGAAAAAGCTTTCCAATGACTTCTCCTTGGATCATCGACGTGCTCGTCTGTAAAACGAACGTGTGAATGCCTGCCATTGAAATATATCCGATCGAAGGGAAAAATGTGAAGTGTCGCTGGATCGGATACGTTCGCGTTTTGATTTTGCCACAAGCACTCGAAGCATCTTCAATCAATCGCATCGGTCGAGCGAATAGGAAGACCTTGGTCAACGATCATTCAACGATCGATTTCGGTAACAATATCCTATTCCAGTTTCAATTTCGAAAGTGTTGGGAATCGTTCTATCAAGCCATCGAGGAGCTGAAAAATTTCTGCACCGATGTTTCCCCAACTGTCCCCATTTTTCATCTATTACACGCCATCCATTTCTCCACGAATCGACACCACTTTGCTTTCGAAAACTGTTATTCCTTCCTGTCTTTCCTTCGAATAAGTGGACGACAGATTTTTATTCAAATTCGTGGTTTCGAGAACGCGATTCAAAAAATAGAGCAGGAAAATTGTAAAATCGGTAGAAAATTGTTTTACCTATCGATCGTTACAGAAAGTAATTATACTTTGAATTAGTCTCGACAACGTGTACTTTCGCATAATTTGACATGTGTTTGTCAGTGGTTGCGTACTTCGTCGTCGTTCGACGTTTCTTTTCTCGGTGCCTTGTTTCAAACGGTAATGTTAACGCTATTATGAAATTGATATCGTTGTAATGAAAGTTTCCTGTGGAATTTTAAAAACACGGAGAAAGTTATTCGAAGAATTCCTTGCAATAATCAGGCTTCCGGGGGAATGAAAAGCCGCATGGACTGGATGAAGAATCTTCGACGATAGTATTGTACAGTACATATTTCGTAATAGCCGGCGGCTATTATTAAATAACTTTGCCGGAGATATAGAAAAAAGATTATACGTTATCGAGATCTGAACATTCCTCTTCCGTATAGAGCAAATTCCCTGTTTTTACTCAATTTTGTATTATGAATTTCTTGCTTTACGCCAGACAAGGCAGATTACCGGAATATATCCGAAGCTTTGATACTTCGGACGTCTTAATCTACTAAAAGGATATGATTCGCGGCATTCTCATTTTCCTTGTCGACAACTTTCTTCGGATGCGAACGGTTACGACGCGAGTATCGTCGGAATTTATCTTATCTTAAACTCGAAACTCGTTTCTTACTTTTAAACTTCAAACTCATCCGAGTCTCGATATTTTTAAATTCATTCTCCTCCGCGTTTCTTTCTTTCGCCTTCTTCTCTCTTAACTTTAATTCCATTTTCAAGTTTATCCAGTCTTAATGCCAATCCATCTCCGTTCCAACTTTTCAAGTCTCCTAATTCATTCTTTTCAATTTCACTGCCACCTGCTTCGAACGTTTCAAAATTACATCGCCTCCGAACTCCATCGTTTCCATCATAATTTTCTTTATTTTTAATTTCTTTCCGTCTTCCTCCATCCTCGATCTAACCGAATTTCCATTCGCCCCGAAACACGCGTCGACTGGATTCAACCATTCGACGAACCTTCGCTGCGAGAACTTCGATCCCAACGTATTTCGAATTCCAAATTCGCTATCGGCCGAACAGAAATCCTGTACAAGTTCGCTCGCTTTAATTCCAACTCGTTTTCAATTCCAAACATACCGTTGGTCGTGTTGGAAGCCTTTGCGACTCCGCTCGTTTTAATTCTAATTCGTTTGAGACTCGATTCGTTCAAGAGCCACGAGTCGTTCGAACTGGCGTTGCTCGCGATGAAACCGAGCTTCATCGGCTCCTTTGCCTTTGGTTCGTGGCATGCAATAATGGCTGGTTGATCCCCAATAATGGATAGAACGCGTCAAAAGTGGCTGGCGCAGTTGCGTTTCATATATGTCCGATTCATAGCGGCATTCGTCGGCCTTTTTCGTCGAGAGGCTGTACCGTTCCTGTATTTTTTTTTTTTTTTTTTTTTTTTTTTTTTCAATCCACGCGATCCATTACCGCGCTCCATACAGACAGGGCGAAAGGAAAGGAAAAAATGAGAAGTTGAACCTAAAAATGCACTACCTTTCGAGAACGTTTTCCATCGGGATGGAACGCGAGCCTCGTCCTGTGTCACGTTCCACGAATTATTGTACGTTTCTCGCTTCTAGGATGCACCGATACGATGCTCGGTTTCCAGTAGCTGCGAGCTATAATACTTTGAATCGATAAAATATATGTTGATCGATAATCAAAGTTGCTATAGAAAGGAAGGAAAGTTTGAAAAACCACTAGTCCGCCGTAACCGAATCTCTCGTTTCACCTACTTTCTACGAATCGTATCGCTGGAAGAGGTTGGCAGGAAAATATGATACTCCGGCTGCGTCCATAAATCGTAAACTTTGATGATTAAATAGCGCATCTCTCAA
This sequence comes from Bombus pascuorum, assembly GCF_905332965.1. Classification (NCBI taxonomy): domain Eukaryota; kingdom Metazoa; phylum Arthropoda; class Insecta; order Hymenoptera; family Apidae; genus Bombus; species Bombus pascuorum. The sequence goes on along the minus strand of NC_083494.1, from coordinate 14,858,841 downwards.
CAGCAACGTAGTAAATCTTCAGTTTAAAGAAAAAGGGGAAAAAAGGAAAGGAGAAGGTTATAACGAACGATGTTAATCTATTATAATAAATCACTGTACTCTCGAGTGAAGTATCTAAAGTTTGTCGAAAACGAGTACCAAGAACTCGGACGATTCTGTCTACTACGCGTCACCATACAACTTACAGATTGCACGTATAAACCGAATATCATAACGATACGACGAAGAATCTCACGAAATGCTGACCGCGACTATTTAACGTTGCAGGAGCGGAGAAAGCGGAAGCAGCGCGTCCGATTCTCGAACGAGCCTCTCGATACCGGAAGACCTAAGCTCGCCCACCCCGTGGAAGCATCGGCGACGCGCGTCCACCTTCAACGAGGCTCATTTGGAACGAGCGGAATCGGGTTCGCCGAGAACACCCAGGAAACGATCTTTCAGCTTCCACGAGCAGCCAGTGTTCGGCCGCGGTTCCGTTTCGCGGAAGAACTCGTCGAACGAGGAAACCTCGAGCACGCAGAGGAAGTCGAGCGATAAACAGGAAGGCGAAATCGCGTTACCACCGCCCTGTACCTGCCCCTATTTCGGCGAATCGTCCAAGAGACCACCTCCGCAACCATCCAGCGAGATCGTGATCGTTTCCAGCGATACCATGAAGCCAATCTCGGGGAAGAATCTGGAGGCTGCGTTTCTCGGTAGAAGCAACAGCGGTAGAATGGAGGCGAGCAGAAGCTACGAGCCAAATTCTGTCGTCACGTGGAGGAGCGGCAGAAGAGGATCTAGTTTAGGTGGGTGCGAGTTCATTGGGAATGAAAAGAATCGATAAAGTGGCTTTTGCTTCGATGCTGCTATTCGTCTGATTTTTCATTTTCTTTTTTCTTTCGAGATATTGGGATTGGAGACACGAGTTCATTTCCTTCCCTGTAATTGACAGAATACTGTATTTTATAGAGAAAAATCTTCCTTCTCGCGATGCTCACATTAAAAGGCGATTAGGTATTGGCAATAAAGAGAATCGATAAAATGGTTTTTGGTTTGCTGCTGCTATTCATCCGATCTTTTTTCACTTTTTTCTTTCCTCTTCTTTTTTCGAAGGGGACGAGCTTTGCAATTGCAGACACGAATTCGTTTCTTTCCCTGCAATTGAGACAGTGCTGTGTTTTGTAGGAAACTTTCTGCTTCGCTATGCTGCGTCAAAAGGTAGTTCCATTATTTACAAGTGCGAACGAGTCGACGAAGAAGGATCCAGTTTAGGTGCAACGTTCAAGTCGATTGGAAATAGGAACTGGTCGGCAAAGCGATTTCTATAATAGTTCGGTGTCAGTTTGGTTTTTTAACCCGTCGACGCGGAAGTCGATATAATGTCTCGATTGCCTTCGTTTTCGTTTCTGTTCGCATTTAGTTTTGTTTAGGGTATTAAAAGTTTTACGAGGCGAATTTAGTGACCTAATTAATTGTCACTTTGGAGAAGCAGTTGTTAACTCGAATATACTGTCAGATGCGTTTAATGTTGCAGAACGGCTGTAGAGATTAACTGATAGTCGTTAATTTAAACACAGGCTGTAACTCAATTAATTACCAACTTCAACACATGATCAATTCCGAAACTATGGAATACAGTGTACATGAATATATAGGGTGTGCCCTCCAGGATTAACCGCTACTTTTTAGCCATCGATTCGTATTATTACTCAACACGCTGACACGTAACCGGATTGAAATGCGAAGAATCAGAAACGTGTCACCCTTTTGAAAATCTCACAAGTTCTTTTTCTTCGCTAAAATTTCTAAGATCGAAACATAAAAATTCGTCGCGGAGTTAACTTTCCTGTAAATAAATGATTCGCCACAACGAGTCGTAAAATCTTCCAAAACTACAGTCCTTTGTTTCGATTCCAAGAGAGCAACGAGATAGATAAGCAAAAATTCGTAACAGCGTCATTTTTTCGCATAAATGTGGAAAAATCTGAATCGAATTACAGCGCCCACGATCAAGTCTTAGGAAACTATAACTCTTCGTTTTAATTCCACAGGGAACACAAGAACCGCGTTATTGACCACGAGAGGTGGTCCGATCCGGCGTGCAGCGACGATGCGTGCTCATAACGGAGCAGCGAGCATCAGCTCTAAGCAAAGCAGCAATTCATCCTCGCCATGTCCGCACAGATACTCAGGGCCAGTTCGTAGCCACCATTCGAGAACCAGCAGCGTTGTTTCACGAAATAGCTCGCGACACGGAAGGATCATCAGGCTGGAGCAAAAAGCCACGAAAGTTCTAGGCGTCGTTTTCTTCACGTTCGTGGTCCTCTGGGCGCCGTTCTTCGTCCTCAATTTGATACTAGCCGTGTGTCCCAACTGTGAAAGGCAGATCAATCACAAGATCTTCGATTTGGCTACTTGGTTGGGCTACGCCAGTTCTATGGTCAATCCTATCTTCTACACGATCTTCAACAAAGTCTTCCGGCAGGCCTTCAAGAAAGTGTTGCTCTGCAGATACAGAAACCAAAGCTGGAGGCCATCCAGGTAGGCCTTTGGCCCCGGGAGACCGGGGATCGCCGTCACCATGGTTTAAAGTCGTTAATAAACGTCGACTTCCGGTAGCAGCGGAAGCGGAGGAACCGTGGTTGGCCGGCCGTGGTTTCTCAGCGAATTACGAGCCACGGTGAAGCTTTGGTTGTTTCATGATCGCGGATAAACTGAAGAAGATTTTGTGAAAATCTGGATAATATATATGTGTGTGTACGTGTGTGTGTATTCGAAGCTTGCGTGAAAGTTTAGAGTCAAAATGAAACGAGGACTCCATTGAACTAAAACGAGTGCAAGAGTCGAAGCGAAAAGAAATTATCGAGATCGTTCCTAGTTGCAACAAGTGATGTTTAGTGAATTGTGAAGCATGATAGAAAGATGTTTTCGATATAATATAGTCACGAACCATGGTCAAGCAGTTAGATCGTTTGATTGTGGAGGAAAAAGTGAAGAAGCTTTTGTAAGAGGTTTGATAATCTGGGAAAAATACGAAATCGAGAAAGGTAGGAAAATTGAAGCGAGTAGATCGTTACAAGCTGCAATGAGTGATACTTTGCGAAAAAGAAGTTCTTTTTTTTTTTCAAATAAAATAATTACGAATAACAGTGATGATTGATTCTCAAAGGAAAAGCGAAGAAGCTGTTATGGAATCTTAGATAATGGAAAAATGAAAAACACTGAATCGAAGTGAGATATTTGAAATTCCAGCGAGTGACGTTCAGTAAAGTTGTAAAGAACGATACAAAGGATACTCTTTCTTCCTTTTGTCAATAAAATAATTCGAGAAGCTTACGTAGATCGGATAACGCGAAGACAGGTGTACTTGAAACGAAGAGTTTCCAACGAAACTCCTAAGTGAACTACGAACTGCAATAAACGTTCCTTCCTTCTGTAGGCAGAGCTTCCGCGAGATCGGAAATCGGAACACGCGAGACGAGCAATTTAGATTAAGGACTTTAACGATAATCGACTTGTTAAGGCACAGTTTCGACGATTAAGGTTCCCAATGCGAGCCGAACACTTCATCTTCCAAAAGCGGTTCGACGAGCTTTCGCGATATCGATAAACGAAACTACGATACTTGACCGAACTAGGATTAAAAGAAGCGAGACGAGAGGCTAGTAGAAGAGCTGCCCTATATGCGCGACATAAATCGAGCTCAAATCTTCCGCCTGACATTCATCTGTGTGTCGTAATTAAATGACGGCGATGATTCGAAAAATTGTCGCACCACTTCCACCCGTTCATCCCCCTACATCTTTACACGTTCCGTGCGATTCTTTACACTGTGGACGTTTATGCAAATGAATATTTTTCTAAACGTCATCAACGATACGGAACTCAAGTAGACGTTTCTTTTATCCGTTTGTTTCATAACGAGTGCTAACTATATTTTGGATATTTTATATAGGATATATTTTTGCATTTTACGTGTATTCTGTCAGTTTCCACGTTCTTCAACGTTTCGTGCGTATGCAGTCTATTAATAAAGAACGACGAACGCGTTAGGTCGTAACGTAAGTAATTCGCGATCTTCGTTACGATTTCCCGGTGGAAACGAGGCGCTGTTGCTCGAGAACCTTTCAGCTAACGAATTAAGGTCATTGTCCATTTAACGACACAGCAAACGAACACCAACAGCTCGGTATTAAATACTTCGTATTCTTGTACATAGTCTAACCCTTTCGCTACTAATGGCCACTGCCGTGGCCTTTCGCAAACTTATCTCTGCGTACGAATGGCCATTATAATGCACAGCTGAAGCAAATGTACTGCGAACAGTAGGTAAGATAACATTAGGTTATATCGTAAGCAATGCGGTTCTCTTGCCAACTATCCGTTGGTAATAGGTTTGCTGCGTAATAAACATTGTTCCGTGATAAAAGTATTCATAACGATAAGTATCATACGGATGATGCAAATTCTTCGACCTTCTGCGAAACAGAAGTCGAGTAATGAAATATTAATCCTGAATTAAATTGCTCTAAAATCGGACGAAATGTGGTTTCATTTTACTCGTTCGATACCTTTGATAGTGGAAAATGATCGCTCGGAGGCGATACAAAGATATCGTTGAATTTCTATCGAGCGCACTTGGCACTTTCTCCGATCCTTTCGCCGAGAAAGATCAGGTTGTCCGAAAAATGTCTTTCGCTATCTGCACGCATCTGCTTTATCTGGCCACGTTGATACGAACATGAAAGCTAATCTGTCAAATTTTGTGGTCTTTAGCTTCGATCGTCTCCTAGCTATCGCAGGACACGTTTCGTTTGTATTGAAACAAAAAATGTTGTCATCTATTATTTTCTTCCAAAACGAAAGAAACTTTCAGGACAACCTAATACTTTGGTTAAGAAGCCATCATCACGCGTTGTTCAGCGACGATGAATTTTAGTAAATTGTTACTGTAAACGATAAATAAGAGATGAATATACATTAGCATGGACCTTCGTGTGTTCTGGGCACTCTAGCGTGATAATTTATTATTTATCGCTGGATTCGTCTTATATCCTTTCCTTCTTTTTTTTTTTAGAATTTTCCCTTTAAATATGACAATCAGCTGGCTCGTAATTCGCGAAACTAATTTGTAGCCGTAGCAGAGACTAATTCGAATAAAATCTCAAAGTTTTGAATCTGTTTAACTGTTTCACTGTGTTTCGGTAACTGAACGATCTTTCTTCCATGTGTTCTTTTACGATCTTACGTTAAATACGAGACAATCAGAGCTGGCTAGTAATTCACGAAGCTGATTTGCAGCCGTAGCAGAGATTTATTCGAATAATATCTCGTAGTTTCTTGATCAGAGGAACAGAACCACCTTTCTTCCACTGTCTTACGATGGTCGACGCAATAAAACACGACAATCACTAAAAATTACGGGACGTAGGGTTCCAAGAGGAATACGAACAGCGATGGGTCACGGGGAACCGAAACGCGAAGGTCGTAAATAGGAGCGAGGTTCCTTTTCAGAACACGATCACGGATAATCGAGACTCCATTGTAAACGCAACTGATCACATTGACCACTGAAAGGTTCTCGTAACAAACAACCGGCTGCTGCGATAAAACCTACATACATAAAAGCGTATCGATAGCGCTTTCTCTTGATGCGAAACCCAGGGTACCTACCGGAAGCTCTACAGCGAAAATTGAAACGGCTGTATGCTGTAGCTGGATTGGCCGAGTTCGTGTCATAAAGCAAACAGCTTGGGCCAGTTGAACCAGCGGAATACTAGATTCGGAGAAAGGGAATCTGTTCGATTGTAGTTTCCAGTGGATGTAGTTTGAAAATTTCTATCCTCTCGGTATGCGTCGAGATGATCACGATCATGTACAGCCAAAAATTGATCGCGTGTGTTCAAATTTTAGAGGAAATTATATTCGCGCGTGTTGAAATTTGCAAGGAAATTATATTCGCGCGTGTTGAAATTTGCAAGGAAATTATATTCGCGCAGAGGCAAACTAACAACAGCAGGAAGACTCTGATGGTTGATTTTCGTGTTCAAAGAGTTCGACTCAAAGGAGAAACGGGTTTAACCGAAGCAAAAGTTGTCACAGAGCAAACTAAATTAAAGAGGGAGGATTCATTTTTTCGCTCGCGTATCTACGTTTGTTAATTACTGAAAAAGTGGTTAGAATGTAGCTACTCTGGAAATGCTTAAACAACCGGAGTCTGTCGACAAAATGGAACAGTCGTGTCGCCAGGCTGATCCATGTGGAATGTAAAAAAGAGAATTCAGGTTGGAAGGATGTGGTGGAAAACCTAGAAGAACGGATTCCGTTTCTCCGTACCGAGTTCCACAGAGAACGTGAGCAGAATTGACTTAATCGAAGCGAGAACAAACAGAGAAGTCAAAAGTCGATACGACAGGCATATTCCCCTTCTGGAAGGTGGAAAGGAAGAGTGGCTGAGCGGCGAAATAACTATCCCGATCGAAGCGAAACCGAAAGAAAGCACAAAAGCAGCTTCTCGGCAATTTTCTGCCGTAAGAAGTTGCTGCTCGTTTCGACAGATTACTCTGGCGAGCGGTCTGACGATAAAACCTCAAATGGAATGCGTGAACCGACTGTTTACTGGCTGATTTTTCGCCGGTTCCCCGACACCGATTCCGTGTAATCGCAAGTAAAGTCGTTTTGTAAAAAGAAACTCCAATTATGCGTTCGCGTTATACAGCGATTTTCATATTTCTCGAACGATCGATTAATCGAAAACGTAGGTCTGAAAAGGTTGGTTCAAATTTTCGTTCGCGTTTCCTTGCCATTAAACATCGTTCGTAGATGAAACGTCGAAACGAAATGTTTATAGTCGCGCGTTATTATGATACGCGATAATCCGATGTTTTGAACGACTGCTTAATTTGTGATACTAAGGCGAAAAAGAAAAATTGCGTTACTGTATATAATGATCTAATATTTTCCAACCTCTGGTTAATTCGCGACGTTCAACCGAAAGCGTCGGTTGAACGTTGTCGGGTTGCGTCGGATCCGAGCTGCTCTCGTTTGCAGGCGGAAAATCCAACTGCGTTTGTTGCAACGTGTTGCACGCTACACGGCGATTAAATATTTTTTACAGACTGATTGATTCGTGACGTCGTTCCGAACGGGTTAGTTGGATATTTGGTTGCGTTAAGGTCGCAGCAAAAACGTTTGTAAATAAAACGTTCGCGCGTTACTACACCAACTCCGTATCTTTTGCCGATTAATTAGTCGTAAAATCGAATTGAACATCGATATAATGCGTTAAATGAAAGAACGATGGAAAGTTAAAGATATTAGATTGTCCGAAAAGTGTCTTTCTTTTACAGACACGTCTCTTACAACGACGCATCTTTGTACAAACATGAAAGCTAATCTGTCGAACGTTGTGATCTTTATTTTGATAGAAGAAAATGGATCAGACGTAATTCGCCAAATTATATAAAACGGAAAATGTGCATCCATTATTTCCTTATCAAACGAAAGAAACTTTTCGGGCGATCTAGTAGCTACCAGAAGATGGAATTATCGAACGCGTGAGGATAAAATATCAACACGAAACCCGGTATCGATCTAGAGACGATTCAAAACTGGCAAATACTGCGAGGTATCTTTAAGTTGGAGAAATTATTCAAGCTACCGAGTATAGTCGATATGATAATTTAATTCGCGCGTTTAAGTATATTTGTAAATAGTCGTCGAACGTAATCGTCATTTATATTGTTAAGAAATGTAAATAAAATCAAGTAAAATTCACCTGAACGCGACCGCCTGTGTGTGTGTGTGTGTGTGTGATCCAAGCGTAGGTGAATAACGATCGAAGGTGAGAACGAAAAGGTGAGCGTTCGGGGATTCGATTGGAGAAAGGAACTAGTGGTTAGAAAACGTTAATCTCGCGTGCTTAGTGAGAGAGTAGCGGGATCTCTGAGAGATTCTTAGGAAGATTGCGAGCCCAAGCAGAAGCCAGAAATCCCTTTCGCTAATCCTGAACCCGATTGCAATCGCGAATAAGACCTCGTTCCCTTCGATCGTACGAAATCGCTGCGTTTCCGCGATATTTATCGCTGTTCCACCGACGTGATTCTTCCACCGTTAACGCTTTGCTGATTTCACAACGATGTTACGCTTTTCTGCAACTTCTCTTCGCAAGACGAACAGAACGTCGAAGGTTTTGACAATCTCCTAACGATTTTTCACATCTATTTCGCCTTTCTGTAAGCGTCGTAATATTTATGAGCCAAGTAACAAGAGCATTATAGGTCGATGCATTCGAAATAAAGCTTCGTCAAGGAATTTCAGTTTGCCCCAGGTTGGTACGAAATAAATATGTCGCGACACATGGTCCGAACGACAAATATTTACGGAAAATGACATTTATTCTAAACGTTAATTAATTACCTTAATTATTCTAAATCGATTTTGAGACGACTGCTGGTTTTCAAACGACATCTCGTCGATGAAATATACCGTACGTCTTGAAGAATAACGACCAGCATTCGTAGACTCGTGCATAAGATGATTCTACGCTATAATTCCACGCTAAACCTACGGGAAATCGTTCGATGAATCTAAACAAATGCGTTTATGTGATAAATTCGGTAAAACTAGCAGTACGTGCAAGTTTTGTCAGTTTGTCGTATTTTACAGTTGGTTTGTTTTCCCCTTTCGTTTCAGGGAAAAAATACGTTTCGTCGTATTTCATTTACAGAAAGCAAATCACAGATCGATAAGCTAAAATTGTGACGGGTCTATAACTGAAATAAATGGCTGGGAATAACGAGAACGAATCACCCGTAAGCAATTCAAACTATAGAAAGATGACACGCAATTTGGTAACGATAACACGGTTCTAGGACAACAGTCGAATAAATAGTTAATCGCAAATCGCATTTGCGTAACGCGAGATTTGTTAAACGGTCCGTCAGGAAGTTAAAATTAATCACCGCAAGAGCAGCGTCTGAATAGAATGATTAACGCGGTCATAGCGTAAATAAACAACAAACGCAACGTAGCCCTGCGTGAAAATCGATTTTTCAAGCTGATGGTGGCCCTGCTTTCGACTTTACGCCCCTTGCACAAATGCAAAGCAGAGAAACAGAAAAAATCAGAAAAAAAACATGGAAAATCAAAAGAAAGCTTCGGATTGTTAAAAAGACGCGAAATGTAACGGCGACAACGTTACGTCGCTGCGGAAGCGACGAACGAATTGAAAATATAGAAATATGACAAATTCCAAAGTAGCAAGGGATAGGAGTTTAGAATATCAGAAGGAAGAAGAAAGAAGAAAGATTAATTAGAAAAGAGGGAAAGAGGGAAGAGATTAAAATTAAAATTAAAATTAAGTGGGTTAAAAAGGGTTATAAATCGGTTTAAAAAAAAAAAGTGAAGAGATATTAACAAGAAAGTGTAATGAATCAAAAAACTAAAGACGAGAGAAACGAAGCACGAAAAAGAAAATAAAAGGTACGGAGGCAAAAGGTTAAAAACGAAGACGGAGGAAATAACGATCGGAAAAGAAAAGGTTAAAGGTAAAGCAAGAAAAATTATGAAAAATCGAAAAGGAAAAAAAAAGCTGAAATACGAGGGGGAGGGGACGATGGATGGAAAAAGTGAAAGGTGAAAGACAGTTTCACCTCAAGCCTAGACGGTGAAATAAGGGTGGTGAGAGAGGGAGGGGAAATAAAGGAAGGAGAGGGGATAATGAAAGATTACCAGCAGGTCGATAGGAAAACGATTAAGCTAAAAAACGACCGATAATTTTCATCCTATGAAATCGAACAAATACGATAATAACAAAGTTATATGCCATTCATATACCTCGCTTATAATACAAAACTATTAATTGCAATTACGATATGAGAACAAATTCGACGCGATTGAAGACTGATATAATTAATTTTTAATTGTTTACATACGTAACCAGAACGCGAATCCTAATTTACGAAGGATAAATACGTCGTTATTTAATCTGCTCGTAACCGCGTCGACGATTCCCCAAGTCGGGATCGACCTCGTTCTTAGTTTGAATTTCAGTTTAACAATTTCATAGAATTTACAAAGCGGATAAACAGTCGGAACGATCGTTAAACGCTGGAAATTACGCGAGCAAGAAGAAATCGAGACACCCGGATTCTTCGTAAAACTCGCAACAACAGAGTAATTTGTTCGCGTTGACACGCCATACAATTGGGCAAAATAATCACATAAAATAAACAGTATTCTAATGCAATTAAGCTTTATCCCATATAAGAGATTCGATCCTGATCATGAACTTTAGACCGTAGCGAATTTTGAGACCACGGTGCGGCCGCGCCACCGTAAATTCGGATCAACTTGGACAGGAATTTAAATAACTAATGGTTCTGCTTCAAAGGAGCTTCAAGAGCAAGATAAGCCGCGGAGTGATGGAAGCTCTTAGGTTAATCCTCTGTGGGAACCGCTACTCCCGTAATTATTTGACACAAGTCTGCGAATCTAAAAATAATCGATCCGCGCACGATTTATAAATTTGAATTTAAAGAAATATCTATAACAGATGGTAATTTGATTGTACGTGTTACTCGAATAGAATACTCGACATTTTGCTAATTGATAAAAGTAATTTTTTGTTACCAATTTCGTCAATAATTTCCCTATTATTTGAGTCTTTTCTTTTTTCAAGTAATTAGTTACATATTTGAAACAGAGAGTATTTTTGTCTCTGACAGATCGAATCTTCTCTAAATTAATATAGTATCGGCTAAATTAGTATCCAACCAATTATATCATGGAAAATAGCGATTTCCAAAAGCTATGATATTCATGGAAACGAAATTGGCTTCTGCCTCGTTGCCGAATACGTAAATTCCATTAACTACTGCAAGTAATACATTTACAGAATCTGATTTCAAGTTATTATAACTATCCATAATGTAGAACAACCTGTGTATATAGGATAACGCCAAATGGTATCCTTTTTATACCGCTGTAAATATACTATAAATATCGATATTTCGAAATATACAAGCATTTTTTAATAAAAAAAAGAAAAAAAGTAACGCGCGAACTCGTTCGAATTTAATTGCCGGAATTGTAAAATACACGACCTGAAATACCAAATTTTTGCGCCAGTGTCGTTAAAACGAACCACCTATTCGAAAGGATTAAAACAGTAATCGAGAGATATCGTGGATGTTAAGCGGAAAAATCTAACTTTTATTATAACGTCGAATATGTAAATTCTTTTTAGACTAGAGCTGCAAATAAGAAACGACGGTTCTTTAAAGTTTACCGCACGTAATTAATAAAACGTCTATTATAACAATAAATTCGTAGATTCTTTGTAATCTAAAGTTCTACGTTAAAGAGAAGCTTCCTGACGAGATGCAACTTCCTAACGATTTCTCCATTAGTCATTTGGAATTTTCCTAATTCTAAGTAACGTTCAGCGTTTCTACCAACACTGATATTTATAAAAGTGGTAGCTGTGCGCGCGTATAAGAGCAAAGAGCGGAGAAGCATGCAACTGCTATAAGTTTGTGCGTGCGGTTGATCGCGCCTTCTGTATATCAGAATCACACATCGTGCAAATATATTCTTCGTAGCAGTCGTCCCGCTGCGCGTAATTAACGTTGTCTGTCACGCTTTGCAGCGTGAACACGCAGCGTTACGGTAACTTATTTTTCGTGGAAATGATCGCTCGATCGATGCAACAAACTTCCGTGTCACGAGAGTAAATTCGTTTCGAAGAAATTGTTTAAACGAAATTGTAATCATTAAGGATTATATTTCATCGTGTAAAGTTTTAACACCATTTTACCACTGTTAATTTATAATAAATTGTTCCGACAAATTATTCTCGATTAATTATTCTAACAACTTATTCCCCTCAGAGACTTCCTAATATTATGGCAGGAAGGATTTACAGAGGAGATTAAAACAAAATCCTACAAATGCGCGACGTTATACTTTAACGTATTATCATTTAACTGTTTTAGTATGTAAAAGTTGGTTTTACGTTTTAATTACTTTATTCCTTTATTAATTACGTATTATTCTTCCGAGCTTTTACGTTTTATATCGTGCTTATATCGTAGCTCGTTTAAAAAATACATTTGAACGAAATCACGGTGTTCGCAATTGTTCGAGAGTAAAGACACACCGATGATAAAATTGTTAACTCGATGGAAGAAACACAGTAGCAAAGACGCGATATTTCGCATTGTACTTCTAATATCCAGAAATCAATTCGCATTAGGCGGTCAAAGGAAAAGTAGGTCGAACTGCTCGAATGAAGTTCTCGATGCGAGATATTCAGCTGGTTGGATGATCAGTGGGATATATACAGTCAGTCACGAAAGTCTACGTAAACCTATCGGATTTTATTTATCCGACCGAAGAAATTAAAGATCCTTTGTCACGGAATTATTTCTTCTCGCGTATCAATGCGATTCTTATTAATGAATTCCTAGAAAAACTTATAGATATTTAACTCGCAAAAATTCTGGCATGAAAGATTACATGAGAAATGACACAGCCTTTGACTTTCTTTCAACGCCAACGAGATACGTATGTAGTAAAAATATTGTTAATATTTTTTAAAAAATTATCTATAAATCTAGAAAATATTAATGCAACATTAAGCCTGACGTTTCGCGACTTCACGCAGACACAACAGGCGTATGTAATGTTTCTAACGTTGTATTTCATATTTTTATATCTTTCTCTTGGCAAATTTGAAAGCGAACAGCGTTACACTTTAACCACGTGTCACCTCGACGTGATAAAAGAATTAGCGAAGTTGGCGTTTTCACTTTGACATTTTATGAAAGTTGTATTCTAGACTTTTGTGACTGACTGTATATATCCCTGCTACTGATTACTTACGAATTTCGTTATTTCATCGCCACGATCGCGCAAAGGTAGAAACGGATTTTCCATCAGCGACCAAGTCTCGTCTTGCATATAGAAGCCTGTCTTTAATCGTAAAAAGGTTTTACCTCGTTGTTTTTGGCTAGCGTCGAGAAAGTAATTGGCAAATTATATAAAATTTCAATACGTAAATCCGGTACGTAAATGATCAAGATATTTGAAAAATCGATATACGTACTTCGTTAGCCTGGACGGAAAGTGGGACGAAAGTACGCGATATCTTTTTGTCGGTAAAATGAATTCGTATAATTGACTTAATTCGACGCAAGTTTCGAAAATAGGATTTTTCAATTTATCTCTTACTATTCTTTGCGATCCTTCTAAATCGAATATAAACGCGATCGTGGAATTAACATCTCGATGCACTTGTTACCATTCAGAACGTTAGTTAATCAATTTCCATACGATATAAATGTAATGTAAATATAGAAAAATGCTAAAGTCTCAATGATAGGTAAAGAATTTAAAACACCATAGAGATGACAAATAAGGATGTTTTCTAATCTATCGAAATGTGAGACTGCAAATTGAAAATGAAATATTCGCTATTTAAAATTGAATTTTCATTTTTCCCCTCCGAACTAACACTTGAAATAAACAACTATTAACCCTTTGCACTCCGAATTTTATTTCAATTTCGGTACCAGCAACTGCCAACGCTTTTAAGTGTTTTATTTAAAATTTACTTTAATTAAAAAGTAAGACAATTTAAATAAATAAAGGAAGAAGCAAATTCACTTAAATATTACTATTTTATTCACACTATTCAACAATATCTTGTAATTTTTAAGTCTATGATATATCTTGAAACAATTTCTAATATTCGCTATTTAAAATTGAATTTTCATTTTTTTCAATTTCGTTACCAACAGCTGCCAATGCTTTTAAGTGTTTTATTTAAAATTTACTTTAATTACAAAGTAAGACAATTTAAATAAATAAAGGAAGAAGCAAATTCACTTAAATAGTACTATTTTATTCACACTATTCAACAATATCTTGTAATTTTTAAGTCTATGATATATCTTGAAACAATTTCTAATATTCGCTATTTAAAATTGAATTTTCATTTTTTTCAATTTCGTTACCAACAGCTGCCAATGCTTTTAAGTGTTTTATTTAAAATTTACTTTAATTAAAAAGTAAGACAATTTAAATAAATAAAGGCAGAAACAAATTCGCTTAAATACCAGTTTTATTGTGGTATCTTGTAATTTTTAAGTGTACGATATATCTTGAAACAATTTCCAGAATACAATCCTCATTTTCTTTCGCACGTTTCACAAAAAAAAGTGGAACTGAAAGAACGTCGAATGGGACTCGACAAAGGAGCTCCCGAGATAAAAACTGACGTCGAGTCACATTCGACATAAAAGTGCAAAAGGTTAAAACTAGAGCAATATTAAAGAGATATTATTTTTGTTATTTTATATATGAAACATTTTATCTTGCATTACTGTGTATATTCAGAACCACGGGAAAAAATCCATTAAACCGTAGATCGTATAACATCGACTGGGCATTACGAATGCATCAACATCGAACCCAATAACCTTCGCTCCCAGCGGTTTCCACGACCTCGTAAAACACAAATCCGGTCAACCTTGCCAAACATTTCACCTACCCGTTTCGCTCGAATCCAAATTACAAACGAGATACATCGTGGCGCACAGTCTTTAATCACGCTGTTTCCTTTCCTCTTTCAATCGCGGCCGATCGCATAAACAGGCTGAAACGAACGCTCGGAAGAAAAGGAAACTGGCGAACACTTCAAAGGCTGCACGTTGTTAACAGAGTCGCAAACGAGAAAAGCAAAAGGATAGAAGACAACAAAGGGGCGGTCGTCGGTTCTTTTGAAAGTGGCAGTCGTTCGCCCGATTCCTCCAAGCTTTTGTAAACCTGCACCGATCTACCCTTTCGCGGAGAAGACGCGCATCCCCCGGGAGAAATATGTTTGTTGTGTGGCCGGGTATCGCGAACAGAGAATGACGTCGATTCATCAGCGGCTACGCCTCGAAATTATCTGACGTTTGCCGGATTTTTCACGCTAGCCAGCTTCCAGTCTCCATCAGCGAAATTACGGACCAAGATCGAGCGATTCCAGGCGGATGACCCGGTGCAAACAAAACACGACTCGTCTAATTATTAATTAAATAATTAATTTCTTAACTGAAAGCTGCAAAGTATTGTATTTTCTCGAGGGCGTTGCAATTATACGACGTTCTTCGATGTTGCGAATTTTATCGTCGGCTCCAACGTAAAAACAGGAGATTGCGAGGTATCTTCGAAGGAATTGTCTAGATACTTTATATATATCAGGTGTCTAACTTGATGTAAAAATATTTGATATAAATCCAAGTATAAAAAAAATATCGAAGATAAATACAAGGAAAGAAAAGGCACCATACGAAGAGAAAGAAAATGCTTTTTTCGTGAAATCGCGTTTCAACAGAATTTCAGAATTTATAACCAAGTTTAAATCCACGGTAGGTACGCGTCGTTTCGATGAAAAACGAAGAATTCTTTGGCCACTAGTTTCCCAATTTTAATATCCAACTGTCTTTCTCGAAAAGCCGAAGAGGACGAAGATTTTCTCGTACAATGGCGGATTAGACTCGCGATTTAACGCGGAGTAATATTAAAAGAGGTCGACGCGCGTATTTTCGACCTCGCTGCCGATCAAACGTCAGAAATGGCAAGTCGGTCGGTTTCAATGTACCTTCATTCATCACCGCGGCATTTCAATCAATAACCAGGTTCTAAGAAAAACAAGCTGGTCGTTCGATCGAAAAGCGAATCGGCCGGATCGCTCGAACCCACAATACGGTAAAAGTCGAAAGTGGAAGTGGACCGTGTGCTACGTGTTAGTGAAATCAAGCGAGTAAAAAAAAGGTACAAATCGTACAAACTCGTGTCCGAAAATGCTTTATGGAAGAGTTAGAAGCGTTCGAAGATTTCCGGCGGTGTCGTTCGTGGTTTATAAAAATGTGGTAGAAACGGAACACCGGCTGTATGTATCCAAGATGCGTTTAATATTTAGTATAGATGATACTATGTATTTCTACAAGAACAGAAACGTTCTGAAAAATTCGACGATCGTTAGTTCTGCGAAAATTTCTCGCATTTATCGTATGTTATTATACATTGGTAGAAGAATTGATAAAAGTTGATAAAAAAAACTATTATAACTCTTCAAAAAATCATTTCCGAGCGTAGGTTTATGCGAACTTGTTTTATCTACTTGACCTCGTTAACGAACAGTGTGAGCTTCGTCTCGATGTTTTCGGACACCCTGTATGCACCTGGAGGGTACAAAATTTATTTAAAAATTCTTACACGTACATTAGCGGTCGTAAGCATTAGGACGTTAAAATTATTGCAAAAGACTAAGAAATTTGACCTTGTTCGTCGTTTCACATGGGATGAATTATAAATTCATTCGTCGTGCGCGCCGATAGGTTCTTTTCTCCGCACTGAAAATGCCATAAGAGCTGCGAAATAATCGCAGAAGCGCAAGAATAAAAATATCAGTTGCCTCAAGTTAGCCCTGTTGCAACCAGGAAACAATTTTCCAACAAACAAACAAACAAATAAGCGAACGTTATTTTTCAACGAAGAAGCACGAAAACAAAGAGAAACAAACTCTGTGTGTTAGTGGAGAGCACACGAGAGCCAGCAACCGATGACTAGGAACGAGACAAGCCGCGAAACGAAGAAACAAGATGATAGAGCAACGTCCAAGTGTTTCGTAAACAGCAGCCCGAAACAAATCGAAGAAAACAGCCATAAATAACGATTTCTCGGGATTTCGACGAGTACTGGTCGTTGGGGCGACAAAACGTGTGGCATGGGGGCGGAGAACGAAGCCGGCTCCCACCTATATTCGACTTGACGTTAATTAACCCTGGGCACGCGGCAAAATAATCGCACCGACCGCGATACGAGTTCCCGCGTGCCAGCCAATCGACAAAAAGGACGTGGGAATTGCGGGGCAAAATGATTTCTCGTCTTTTTCTTTTTTTTTCTCTCTCTCTCTTTTTTTATTTTTATTTCAGATTAGTCTTAACGTCGCTTTGACATCGAAGGTTAGTAGTAGTAGTAGTCCGTGGATCTTTATGCGATATCACATTTCTATAAACGTAAATAGAAAATTATGACTTAAATGATAATTTATTTCCTTCGTTAAACATCGTAGTTTACTCGGAATATTTTATACAGCTTTGCATATTATGCGCATCCTATGCGTCTTTGAATTTCCTATTTAAGCCGGCTCAACTATATGTTTTACTATATCGTACAACGTTTATGGGACATATCGGGAAAACTAATAACTGGTTTCGCTACAAACCTGAAACTGAGAATGCAAGTTGCTGCGCGTGTCTGGCTTTCATAAGCAGCCGGAATTTTACTCCGCCCCTTCGCCTTCGCTTTGCCTTCTACGGACAGTTATCGAACGCTAACTGCATCCTCGTACTTCCAAACTTTTAAATTTTTATTATAACAGCAACGTGCCCGCGTTTCAGGATATCCTTGTTGCACGAGCTTCTACATGTCAGCCACTCTGCTCAAAGTTCGTACGTTTGCAGTTCCAACGTGTCAAGGGGGCTACAGGGAAGCTCCGTTTGTACGAAACCGATGACTTTTAAAGATTTGCAAGGGGACCGTAATAATACGTTTCAATTAGGTAATTGCGCACGCAAGCATTTTCAAATGTTAATTCCGAATTCCAGTTGTAAATTGATTTTCGTAACTAGACTACGAACCTACGTTGCACGAACGCGTTTATTCGAAATTTTGTGCGAAACGTGCAAAAATATATAGGGTGTTCAAAGTGGAGTACTCGTTGTAACATCCAATACACGAGACAAATTGCGTGGAAATTTGAAATCGTATCGAGAATGTTTTTCAAATGCGATCTGTATTGGATTTTTCGATTTTCGAGATAACGATAATAATTTTGGAAACTAGAAGCGATATTCGCAAGACGGTGGTGGTCTGCTTCTCCATTTCGTAATAGGAAAATCTTGAATGCATATGGAAATTATGGCGACAACATATTCGAATATATTCGTGAAATGTCAAGGAAGACAGAAGACGAGTTATTAAAGCGACCAATTCGCGAATGCGACGAGAACTCGCTGGCACTCGGGGACGCAACTTAGAATTCAATTTGCTCGCGTTAACTTTACTCCGCTGCTAGAATTTCTTAATTTCGTAATCTTCGAGAGCGACAAAGGAGCAACGCTGAATACTTGCATCATTTGCAGAAAACATTTAACTGCGATAACGATTCGACGCAACAAGATGTTCTCGGAATTCTATTATCTCCTCTTCGTTTACGTTTGTCCGACGATCATCGAGCAACGTTCCACGAATATCGTTCCAAAGTCTCTCTTTATCCTTACCATTTTCTTGGCTATCGAAGAGGCGAAAGATTTCCGCTAGAATTGCAAAGCCACCAAAGTCGGAGCAACGCTAACCCATGACTAGACGCGCGGAACGTTTCGAAAACTCAATTTCGTTTCTTGCCTCGAGTTAATTCCCACGCGATAGTTACCGCGTGATAAGGTTAAAGTTGACTTTTACGATCATCGAATATTTTTCGAGCGCGACGAAGTTTCAAAGGTGGCTGGAAAATGCGAATTTGCGGCAGCAAGCAATTTCTCAACGCACCGATAATCCTTTAGGCGAAGAATCCAATTTCCAGTCTGGTGTCAGCTTCGTTCTCTTAGAATAATCGGCACACGCTAATCGCCACTGTGCTTTCTTCGAAGCTTAAAAATATTATCAATCCATATAAGTACGCGCTAGCACGTTTGGTATCGAAACACGTGGCCCTTTTCCCACCAGACGTGTTTCAATTACTAAATTACGCTGATTTTAGTTTCCATAATCGTCGCGTACCCTTTCGTCCATAAATCACCGGACATTGACCTATTTCGGGCAAAATAAATCTTTCGAATTTAGATACGACTTTGTAGGTCGATGCTGTTCGTCCACAAGTTGCAGTAAAACTCAGTTTATTTCAGAAAAATTGTTATCAGTAGCTGATTAAGCGAACTCTTGTTTGTCGAATCCACTTGTTTAAAACGTGAACTCCTACCGTATTAAAGAAAAATCATAATGAGAGAATCAAACTCCTATAATTTACCGGATAAACTGCAACTATATAAAACAAATTTTTTAGTCTGCAGTTCTATTCGATCGAGTTAAAATCCGCACGATTTTATACTATAAAACGATCTGCATTACGAAACAAAATTAGCGTGTACGTTAAATGTTGAGATCGCCTAACGTCAAAGACAAATACGTTTTAACGATCATTTTGTCCAAAGACAAATATCCGACGATTCGTGGACGCACGATAGAATATTACGACGCGATTGAATTAATTTTCAGAAAGCGACGTGCCCCCTGGGTATAGTCATCGTTTGTAAAGTCACGTTACGTGTGTTATACTAGTTAAAAGTGTTGAAGTGATCGTCACTTCTGAGAAAACTCAACATCTGGTCTTCGGTTTCTCAACCGCCTAAGGTCTTCGAAGGCGCATAGACAAAAGAATGCGTTTAGGAAAGGCCATAAGCGGTACACGTCCGACGTTGGTTGAGGCAGTTGTCTTTAGTCTAAGGGTAACGTTGCTAGAGAGAGGATCTGGATAGGCTTACATAGTACCACATATTTTGTAATTTACTAGTCACAAAATATACACTTTCAATACCTTGCAGTTTGCTCACGCATTTCTTTAATTCCATCCACTGAATAATCTTAACAAAAAGTATAATAAATACTCGATCGTTTTTTGTAAGTTAGCAAACAGAATAAGAAGAATAGTTCGTCGTTCCACATCGTTCTTGTTTGATTTCGGTCGTCAGTGTTAACTAACAATCGTTATCCAAGTCGGTGACTTTGAAAGTTTTTAAACGCGATGCTTGTTGAATTTGATAAGCTCGAAGGAAGTTTCGAAGTAGCAAAGAAAATACAAAGATGCAATGGTAACCCCGAAGCGCTTGGGGATGTAGCTGAAATTTAATTTCCTTTGTCGCGTTAACTTCGTTTTGTCGGAAGTTACCGGTCGCTAATTGTGTCACTATCTTTTTCGGCTCTTGAAACTTTTATCGCGCGTTTTATCCTCCTGTTCCTATATTTACGGACATCGAACAATTTCCGCGCGTATTGAACTTTCACAAAACTGTTATTTCAGAATTTCAAATTGCCAGATGCGACACAGTTACAGACAACAGGACCGTGAAATATTACAAACGACGATCAAACGACGTCGTCGAGGCTTCCGGTTTTGCGATTAGAAATTTACTGAGATATTTGCATCTTCTTTAACACTAACCTTACTAGGCTCGGGTAAACGATCAGCTTCAAAATTTCATTTCATTTCAAATTCTACATTCATCGTCGTTTCTTTCGTTCTAACTTTATGTAAATTGTTACACTAACAAAACCTAAGAATTAATCGGATAATATACTTTCGCGTAAATCGCTCACGAATTTCGGTTAATTGGAATAATCGAGCATCGGTTGTCTCGAAGATAATACAAATATAAATTCCATTTAACACCAACGTTACTAGGCTCGGTCAAACGACCAGCTTCAAAATTTTATTTCATTTAAAATTCTGCATTCATCGTTTCTTTCGTTAGTCTAACTTTATGTAAATTGTTACACTAACAAAACCTGAGAATTAATCGGATAATATACTTTCGCGTAAATCGCTCGCGAATTTCGATTAATTGGAATAATCGAGCATCAGTTGTCTCGAAGATAACACAAATATGAATTCCATTTAACAATAATGTTACTAGGCTCGGTTAAACGACCAGCTTCAAAATTTCATTTCATTTCAAATTCTGCATTCATCGTCGTTTCTTTCGTTCTAACTTTATGTAAATTGTTACACTAACAAAACCTGAGAATTGATCGGATAATATACTTTCGCGTAATTTGCTCGCGAATTTCGGTTAAATAGAATAATCGAGTATGTCTCGAAGATAGTACAAATATAAATTCCATTTAACACTAATCTTATTCCTTCTCTTACATCTTGAATTTCGACAATTACGTGAAATTACTCGAAGATCCAGCAAGCTAACGCTAAACGTTCACATCCGTTTAATTCGAAAAATTCTCCCATCCGTTAAAACCCACTTCTGCCAGTCTTCCCAAAATACGTCTCTTCCGAGCGAATTTCTTCCAGACAACTAACCTTAATCCAGCATTTCTCTGGCCAGTCGTGTTCCTCCATCTCTTAAGCTCGCGATAGAATCGCGTCGCATTTCTCAGACCGACGGATCCTTATTGATGTACACACAAGGGCATCCGTCATAAGTCGTTCTATCGTCAGAGGAAAATTGCCCTCGTCAAAAATCAACAAGTGAGCCATTTCGAGCGTCTAATTCTTTGACCAACTGATGGACGAGACACGCACATTTTTATATTTTTACATCGTACTTGCGGTGTTTTATCAGAAGAAACGGCGATATGATACACTGCCATATCACTGCTGGGCATAGTTAATGGGACGTGCGATTTGAAAATTGTCAAATTTGCTTTTATCGTAAAAATACCGTGTTTCTGCTTTTATTGCGTACGGTATATTTATAATTGCATCAATTTTACGTCAGAAAGCAAATATTATTATTTATGCCGTAAGTATTATTATTCATAGCCTGTCCTTAGCTTTGCAACAACGCCGGCTCATTCTCGCGGTTGTTTCGTGGCGTCGCAAATAAAAGCTCTCGCGAGAACTGGCGTATCTTCTGCTTTTATCGTCGCTCGTAAATGACTGGCGAAAATTTCCTTAAAAATTTTAAAAAGTTCCTCTAAAGTTCTCATTGTTTTTTTTTCTTTTTAGTTGTGTCACTATCGCAGCAACGATGTGATATAGCAGAGCCTCGATCATTGAAACGTGGATTAAGGAAACGATGGAACATCGAAGTATCGATTGGTAGAAGTTTGGGCAGAATTACATGTTCACTCGATAATTTTCCTTAAGAGAGCTTGCACTCTGACGCGGAGCATCGAAAATTCGAATCAATGGCCAGACAGTTGTGAAAATTGCCGTTGAATCTTTCCAGTCGACAAGGGACACAGCTAATTGCGCCGGATTGCCAATTATGTATGGCAATTCCAAGGTAGCCGTTTCGCCTCGACAGCGGAACGACGAGCAAGATGGCCCGTAGAATTGCGAGAGACACGAATTTTGAAGGGAAAGGGAAAGCTCGGTAAATTGTCGCTCGCTTAATGCTCAGCAGGATGCTCTGATTGCGAATGCCGAGTAGCAGGATTGGCCGCCTGACTAATGCAACTGCGCTGCATTAACATTGCTCTGCTGCTATGACGAGAATCCCAGATGCGTTTAATTGCCCCCGGAGACACGTTTAAAAGGATAATTTGGCAAGGTTGTTTAAATATAACGCGTCCTTTCTAATAGCTTCGACGATAAAGGATTTTGAAAAATTTGAAGTTTGACCAGAGTCGTCTTTGTCCGTTATCTATGGCAATGACGAGCCGAAACAGAATTTTTGGGTCCGCGAGCTCGAGTCGAAGACGCGTTTAAAAGGATAATTTGGCAAGATTGTTTAAATATAACGCGTCCTTTCTGACAGTTTCGACGATAAAGGATTTTGAAAGGTTTGAAGTTTGACAAGAATCGTTCTTGTTTGTTATTTATGGCAATGACGAGCCGAAACAGAATTTTTGGGTCCGCGAGCTCGAGTCGAAGACGCGTTTAAAAGGATAATTTGGTAAGGTTGTTTAAATATAACGTGTCCTTTTTTGATAGCTTCGACGATAAAGGATTTTGAAAAGTTTGAAGTTTGACAAGAGTCGTCTTTGTCCGTTATCTATGGCAACGATGAGCTGAAACAGAATTTTTGGATCCGCGAGTTTGAGTCGAAGACACCTTAAAAGGATAATTTGGCAAGATTGTCAGACAGCTTCGATGATAAAGGATTTTGAAAAATTTGAAGTTTGACCAGAGTCGTCTTTGTCCGTTATCTATGGCAATGACGAGCCGAAACAGAATTTTTGGGCCCGCGAGTTCGAGTCGAAGACGCGTTTAAAAGGATAATTTGGCAAGATTGTTTAAATATAACGCGTCCTTTCTGATAGCTTCGACGATAAAGGATTTTGAAAAGTTTGAAGTCTGACAAGAATCGTCTTTGTCTGTTATCTATGTTATCTATGTTATTAACGACGAATCGAAACAGAATTTTTGCATCTGCAGTTCGAGTCGGAAATTTCGCGAGGTTTCCAAATCCTCAACATCCGTGCAGTTTATTTTATGTTTCTTTAAGCAAAGCATCGGACCCTAACAAATTATTTACATGAAAATCCAAATGACGAAGAAACGAGGATAAGAAAAATTTTATCCGAACGGAAGAACCATCGAATCGATATTTTCGGAGCACCGAAACTTCTTTTCCACTCAGCCCTTTCGACGAGATTGTCGGTTATAACTGACACGTGCCAAGCACAATAATCTCTATCAGCCATAGACGATAGTTCGAAACAGCTATACACGTCGATTGAACAAACTGTTCGTTGCTGCACTCGTATTTCTAACTCATTTACAGATCTCTTTTTTCTCGTAACACGGCAAGATTCAATTTTCTTCGAACGATTATTCTTCGAAGTAGAATTCATAACAATTTGAAATCGAATTTAAAGAAATTTCAGATTAAATTTGTTTATGTATGTGTCGTTGTATGTATTTATTATTTACCGATTGGTACGAAGCTTCAAATTTACTTCTAATGTAATCTTTGTACATCCGAACGTTCGAAGCTACCTCATACGTTATATATAGTTATGCTCCGAGTTCGAGGAATTTTCAATTTCACTGAGCGTTAAATAATATACAGAGAGTAGAGAGGAAATTTAATTTCTCGGACAAAACGCAGTGAAACTTGCAATACGAAGAGATGATTTCTCCAGAGAAAATAAGTATATCAGGCGAATTAATATTTTCATTGCCATTGCCTGCGTGTACAATTTAATAGAGTAGTTTTAGTTAATTACGTAAAAACGTACCTTAATTAAACGTACTTAGTAGCGATCATAGGAACTGCCAAGATTGCACAGAGGAAGGCGAAAGAAACACAAAGAAAACGATGAATTATCAGAATTATCAGAAGCTATAACGAATCTTATTAAACTCGACTTATCGTTGAGTAGATTCAATAAAAATACGTAAAATCGGTGAAAAAATCTCATCGTACGATTTAATCTCTTCTTCGACTGTTGCTCGCTCGCGAACGAATCAATTGTCCCGAATCGGTGATTTATTATATCCACGGCAAGCGGCTATAAATTTCTCTTAATCTTCTCGCAAATCAGAATTCAATTAAAGGATACGCAGATGTAAGAAACGGAAAAGGATTGTTTAGCTTGAAAGTAGCGTTGTTGCCACTCGAGATAATAGAAATTGATTAAAAACGTTCTTTCGCCCGATGAATTCAGCTAAGACTATGCAAATTCAAACCCAGATACGTCTAAAGAGAAGAAAGTATCTTAATGCCGTAAAGATCAAAGGGATTAACGAATTTACCAAATATTTTACATAAACGAATTTTTATCAACGTCCTTTAAAATACGAAAAATAGTTTTCCTCTCTGTCGTTTATTAAATACATGTTCCTTAACGTTAAAATCATTAAAAGCATAATATTAGGTTGTCCGGAAAGGTGTCTTTCTTTCGTGTTTTTTACAACAATGTAATTTCATACAAACGTGAAACCGAGTCTGTGAAATGTCGCGGTGTTTATCTCAACAGAACGTAATTCGACAAAATAATATAAAACAAAAAGCCTTGCGCGTCTATTATTTTCTCATAAAGCGAAAGAAACTTTTCGGACAACCTAAGACGCTAAAATGGATAAAAGCTGACAGGTCGAGATAGAAAGATTCCTGAGACGAGACTTTCTAAGAATAGACAGATTCAGCGATAAGTAGAATATATCTGTACAATCGACTGATCGTCAGGATGCAATGTTTCCAATGGCAGTTTCTCAGCGTGTACATAGGAATGGTCGTTCGAAGAGATTCCGTTTGGGACAAAACGAAAGGCGTGTCAAGCTGAAAGAAAGGTACCGAACGGGCTATCGATTTTCGAAATTAACGTAGCTTGTTAGCGGTGGCATCGAGTTTTCTCGTCGTCGGACAAAGAAAAAAAGACGAAATAATGGAAGCTCGTCGGATGGTTTCAGCGAAAAATGGATCAAGCTGTTCTCGGGCTTCTCTGTGTTTTAAAAGAAATGGCAAAGAGAATTTTTACGGAAGAACCTGCTAAAGTGTTATCTTCTGGTGAACGAAGAACTTAACACGATGTAATAGAGCGAAATTTATTAGCCAACGATTGCCAACTGTTTGATATCTATAACATACAGTGTGTGAAATGTTGAGGTTGAGGTTGACTGGTGGAAGAACGAGTGGATGAATTTGTAATAGAAAAGTATGAAATAATTAAAGGCACAAGTATAATGTATAAGTACAAGTTTATGCTGATTCAGATCCTTACTCTCTTAATGTTACTAGACAATGGAATGATAGGGAGCACGTTCATATATTTATAGCAAAAGGACGTTATCAAAAAAGTTATGGTTATAACTGTTTATTAGTTCCTTTGTTCCTAGACCTTGCAACCCAAAACATAATGACTGATGGAAGAACGAGTGGATGAATTTGTAATAGAAAAGTATATTGAAGTAATTAAAGGCACAAGTATAATGTATAAGTACAAGTTTATGCTGATTCAGGTCCTTACTCTCTTAGTGTTACTAGACAATGGAATGATAGGGAGCACGTTCATATATTTATAGCAAAAGGACATTACCAAAACAGTTATGATTATAGCTGTTTATTAGTTCCTTTGTTCCTAGACCTTGCAACCCAAAACATAATGACTGATGGAAGAACGAGTGGATGAATTTGTAATAGAAAAGTACATTGAAGTAATTAAAGGCACAAGTATAATGTATAAGTACAAGTTTATGCTGATTCAGATCCTTACTCTCTTAATGTTACTAGACAATAGGATTATAGGGAGCATGTTCATATATTTATAGCAAAAGGACATTACCAAAAAAGTTATGGTTATAGCTGTTTATTAGTTCCTTTGTTCCTAGACCTTGCAACCCAAAACATAATGACTGATGGAAGAACGAGTGGATGAATTTGTAATAGAAAAGTACATTGAAGTAATTAAAGGCACAAGTATAATGTATAAGTACAAGTTTATGCTGATTCAGATCCTTACTCTCTTAGTGTTACTAGACAATGGAACGATAGGGAGCACGTTCATATATTTATAGCAAAAGGACATTACCAAAAAAGTTATGGTTATAGCTGTTTATTAGTTCCTTTGTTCCTAGACCTTGCAACCCAAAACATAATGTATATTCAAGGGTATAATAATATGAATCTCTCCTTATTTGGAATAGCAGTCTCTAGGTCACGGATATACATAAATAAAGATGTAGATTTTTCTTCAAATAGTTACGTCAACATGAGAAATAATCTTTCACGTTCTAATTGTTAGTGCAAAATTTCGAATAGAATAATTTTACAATTGTATCATCGTTGTGCATACACGCACAGGCAGACGCAAGAAAAGTCTAATTTGACGTAACTGCCTAGATTCTTCCAACCTATCTTTTATAAAATATCGAGTAACAACATTTGCAAATTGGTCGGTATCTCTGACTTTTCCCAAACGTATTTCAAAGAGTTATTTAAATAAGCAGAATATCGCAAAATAGTGTGGCGAATTGCAAGTACTTTTAATTCTACTTTAAATCGATCTAACATAAACGGCATTAAATCTCGTCATTTTTCCACTATGGCTGAAGCATCGAATAAAAATTGTTCACAGGGGGCTTTGTTTCCCTAAAACGTAAATTTGAAAATTTATCATTCGCGCGTACTAAACCGATTATTCATTAAACACGAGCAAACTCGATCTTCGTGAAAATGAAGCTTCTTCGCGCGTAGAATATCTTCTTTCTGACTGTTCGCTTATCGATAACTAGCCAAACTCACGTATACCGAACAAACGTCGAAAGTCACTTCTTCCACGACCAACTATCTTTTTTCTCGATCGACGCGCTATAACAACGCGTGGCGATGAGCGAGAGAGAAAGCAGCGCTTTCTTTGCCATCTCACTAGCCGTCTTTCCTGTTCTGCACAGTTGCTACACGCAGACAAGAATCTCGTGAGTGGTCGTGAATCGCTGGAGGAACAAGGCATCCAGCGGTGGCCGACAGTCGAAGGGTTGTTCGTGGGCAAACAGAAGGGTTGTTCGCGTTATTACGTCTGTGCGCGTCAATCAGCGCGTCGAGTACGATCAAAGCTGGACGGGGATGAGCTTAAACTCGAGTCACTGCCAGATGCACTTGCGGCGTGGAGTGTTCGCGTTTGGAGCGGGAATATCGAGAGGGCCGTGTACAACGTCCGACATTCGACTGTTGGCAATCGTTAACTTTCGCAAACGATACTTTGGTTCGATCTTGGTTCGGGTCTGGTCTTGTTGTCCGAATTTGTGAGAACAGAGTTCTTCGTGGTATTCTGTGGGTTGGTTTAAATTGTATCGAACTAGTGTTTCTTTCAAACTATTTCGGATCTTGCCTCGGTGTCTTATCTTGATCTTGTTGAAGTGGTCGCCACTTCTAAGAAAACTCTACATCTGGTCTTTAGTTTCCTCAAGCACCGAAGCCATCCACAACGTATAGACGAAAGAGTATGTCGAAGGTAAACCATAAACGGTGCACATGCAACGTTGGCTTCAGGGTTTTTCAGTCATAGGGTAACACTGCTAGTGTGCGGATCTGGATCAGCTCAATTATATTCCAAACTTTGTACTTACACTTTAATATTCAAAATATATGTATTTTCTACCTTGCAATTTATCCACGCGTTCCTTTGTATTCACATACATCCAATAACCTTAATAGATCTCAATTTTGATCTCGAAGATCTTGGCGCCTCTCTGGCGTAATAATCAATCAAATTCTGCGAAAATGCGATATAAATAGCTACATTAAAAAAAAGAAATACAGGAAACATAGGTAAAACTGTTTTTAATCTCAGCGTCTTCGGCGAATGTGAATTTAAAAGATATGCGAGATTATGTTCTAGACTGTCGATCAAACTTGATGTAATTACAGCAAAGAATTCATTTTGTTTTTTTTTTTTTTCGAATTGATAGTATAGCGACTTTTGAGTAATCGGAAGACTAACATCATGTAAAAATGTTAAAACGCCTAGTAACAAGCAAAACAATAGTGGCTTTTGTATTATCAGTGACGAAGGTAACGGACGCAACATAATTTTCTAATTATAGAAAATACTAAAATAAGATATTGAGGATCGTTCCCCTGCGATTTGTGTCTCGCGTGGAGAAACGCAGCTCTAAAATCAACGCTGTCGGAATTTTTACGAGATTCTAAAGCTCTGACTGCTCGTTTTCGCCCTAACGCTGACGCTATCCTCCGACTATCTGTCTATTCCCTAATTCCCATAGAGTTGACAGCTATATTTTTCACATAAAGACACAAAATGGATATTCATTTAGGGCATTTTTTTTCATAATGAGCCCTATTTGCATAGGAGCGTAGCACCTCGAGCACAAATGAATAATCTGTTTTCATTTAGATCGTAAGGATTTACCGTGAATATATCGCGTAACTATTTCTACGTCACGGGTTACCTCTATTTTCCTTGCATCACCGTAATAGCATGACTGAAATGACAATCCAGGGGAAATCTCCTTTCTCAAGGGAAAAATTCGTATAAGCTCGGCTGAACCGATGGTATGCTTATTAATGTTGCGAACATTTCACTCCAGTCTAATCAGAATGCCCTTACGCGAACTGACAATTTCCATAATATTATAAGATGATATATCACATATTATCTAAAATATAATTTATATGAATTTATAGTATACAGTATATGAATTTATGGCGAATGAATTTATGTCGTATTCGTAGAAATGTCATACGTACAAAGCATTTGATATGAAAACCTCATCTGCCCTCGACAAATTTCGCACACCGTACAAACTTATTGGCAACTAAGTGATTGCGGATTTTGTCAATACCACTTGATGGCAAAATCCGCAATAACTTAGTTGCCAATCCCAATACATTGCATTTTCGTCAACGTACGCAAGTGTGTAATTAAAATATGCCAACAGAGCTTACCGATCAATAAAATATTTTTTAACAAAATTCGGTTATCACGCTACGTAAATTATGTCCATCCTTCCGGTAATTTTTATTACCGTTATAGCTAACCCGGTTATGGCCACTTTTCCATCAAGCAACGCGTCAGAGAGAACTCGAACGACGACAACGACGAGTAAACGCGGCATTCGCGAAATTAATTGGCGTACCGGCATTATCTTCGGACGAACGTTCGCTGACTATCGCTATCTATCTTCTCTCGTAACGATGCGAATCTTATTAGAGGTGTTGGCGTTCGCCCGGCAAATTGAACTGGATTGCGTAAATTAAAGCGCTTTGCGATGGCCAAAAAAGGAGGGATGGTAGGCATTTTCAATTTCGCGACACGTCGAACCACGTCGCTTTTATTCAATAACTCACGGACCATTTCCGTATAGCCGGTTCAACGCGTAATAAATCATTTTATATCGTGCGTAGTTATCATATAGAGCGGTTCATCAAAATCGAATTTCCGTTCTCGCGGTTAACCCCTTAGCGGTGGGATAAAAGTGTTAAAATATTCGTTTGATTAATTAATCTATTTACAACGTGTGATTGCTACGTCGAAACTGTATATACAGTTTCTATCGTTATTGATAAGTATGATATATGAGATAGGTTGATTCGGAAAAATCTATATGAAGATTTGAGTAAAGGAAAATTCCTGCATATCCGATGGCCATTTGAGAGAGTACAAATCGGAAACGCTTTTATAATTTTGCGAGCAGACAATTTTCAGAACAATTGTAGCATCGTAATTGATGCGTAAATCTAATATAAAACAGAATGAGACGCTGACTAGGAAAAAAATATTTTTTAAATATCATCAATGATCCAAAGTAGGAAATCGGTTTCTTAGATTGGAGCACAGATTTTAAATTGAAAAAAAAAAAAAAAAAAAAGAAAAATGCAGCTGATCCCACAGAGACGTCTTTCAAACTACAAAACGCGAATTGCTATCTCTTTTTCTCTATTTCTAGAAAGATCCGCGACACGTTCAAATTTTTTGCATAAACCTGAACACTTTTGTTCTCACCGTCGACTCTACGTTTCAGCGTAAATTTTGATACATCATATCTCCTGGATATTTCATTCGAATCTGTCACACCATTTTTATCTATCGTTACTACACATCTTCCACACTATTTTCAATAATTTCGACCGGTCCAACTTAAGAACCATCAGGTGGATCGATTCGAGAAACTCGCTCGATTCTAACGTTCACGTGTAACAAACAAAAATTAATGCAAGTATCGTGTAACACACGCAAGATACGACCCTTTTTAAAAGATTATAGCCACGCGAATTCGAAATTTTCCTACCAGTAGAAAGTCACGCTTGACGATCATCGCGTCATCGGTTATCGATCATTCTACAGCGTTTCCTTCTAACGCTGCTGTTAAACAACACGGAGGCTATAACTGCAAGTTAAGAAACGTAGCCTAAGGCAATTTGTACGCCGATGAAGATTATAGCTCGATTATTTAGGATCTGATCCAAGTTAGGCAACTTGCCTGACATGCTGTTTATTGATTTTTCGTTTTATTGGCAATAAAACAGAAAATGAACGCTCGCAATTTGCACCTTGTGCTTGCTTATAATCGGAACAAGAACCATCCCATAGTAAACGCATTTTACTGCACGCCACAAACAAACACCGCGTGTACGTATGTCCTCCGCCAGGAACGCAGAGTATTCAATTCAAGAAACAAATCCTTCACATGTCTCATCTCTCTCTCTTTCTCTCAATGATTCTATGAAATGGCGCCTGGTAGTAACAAGGTTCATTCCCTTTTTACGAGACAGCTTGTTCACGAGTTGCTCATCCGGGTGTGAGTTTGCCCATTTTCCAACGAAACCGCGTTACAAGGCAAGAAGCTTGATCGCGAGAACCGTGTGGCGGTGGTGGTGCGAAAACCGGGAATTGTAATAATTTATCAGCGCCAGCATTCGAGACAGTGACGCGAGTGGCTTGGTACTCGTTAAACTATTCGTTCTACGGGAGGAAGTTTTCAGAGGCAACGAGAAGATGAAGAGGAATAACAAGGGACCGGGTACATATCTAGAAACCAGTTTGAATAATTCAACAAGGCGCGCTCGAGCAGATGCAAAATGAATAACGAGCTTAATAACTGCATGTCTACTGCAATTGGCTTTTCCCTGTATCGAGGGAATAGTCTCGATGCCAGCTATGCCACGCTATCTACAGCTTCTCGCAGATTCTACTCTTCGAACGTCGTTTTTCCAACTTTATTGTCCTTTATGCTTGTCCGATATATTTAACAATAATTTTATATGCTTCTTCCAATTCGTTATATGTGCTTGCAATGTAAATTAGTTGCCTTTCGTTCGTTATATAACTGCCACTTTCTGCTGTATGGTACGTTATATTACATAGACACGTTAGTGAAATGAAAAGATGTAAAGTATCAATTATTGCAAGTAACACACTAGTGGCAACTGTATATGCAAAGTGAGTCGATAAGAAGTATCATCTAAATGTAGCTTAAATTGTAGGTTTTATGGAGAAACGTCCTGGACGAATTATGTTGCGTTTTCAAGGAACTCGTCCGATGGATACAATTTTATTTTCTGACGTCTTCTATTTTCTGTGATATCAAGGCACCATCTTGAGTGTTCTTTTTTCTTTTAATCGCGCTTTACATTTTTTATAACAGTAGTCAACCCGATTGGACATTCTCTAGAAACAAGTATTTATACTGGAAAGCTATTGTGGTTTGGCAGATGTTGCAACCTTAATTTGTCAAATTTCACGTACGAAGAAAGACGACGTATAGAAAAATGTAAATTTGACAGGCAAGCTACGATGCTTTCTCAGTATAAATTGGTTAATACTGTTTTGCAGAGAACAACTCTGGATCGACTAACGTCATAGAAGGTTTACCGCGGCATTTAAGAAAGCTCAAGGTCAGTTTGATATCTGAGAATAAAGTTGCGTCCATTCGATAAGTGGCACGATTCATTCCAAATGTTTTTCGAGAAAACCAATAGGTAAGGTGCTATTTTAGATAGTGCCGCTTATTGACTCACTCTGTATAAGCGTACGGCAACCTGTTTAAATTGCAAACAAAAATTTCCATAAATTAATTCTGGCTAATGGAGCCAGCAATTTCCACGTTGCCGCCGTCACGCCGTAATTCTAACGTTTCATCGTGTTCAACAGTTTGTCACGAAGCATCGTAAACCGAGCCCGCAATGCACAAATGACAGTCGGCGCCCAGTTATCAGATGCAACGTCGTTAATGTGTCAAGAAGGAAAACGGCCGCAGGATCCTGAAGGCGCAAACTTTATACCGATACGATAGGTGAAACGCGTGACTTCTGAACCGAGCGCGCGCTGTATTATTTCGCGGTGGGAATTTCCACGTCTCGACCGATCGGACGTGTTGCGAAGAAAAATGTCATCTCTGAGAGCACAAGAAATCTCGTGATATTAAATTTAACCGCGAAATATTTCGTTCGTTTTCGAACTTCTCTATACTCGGATTTTCTTTTGTAAATTCGTCGCAAACGAAACTTTGTTTAGCTTGCAAGTGAATGTGTCGCGAGACACTTAACGGTCTGACTTTTTGCTTGAAAAAAATACGCAAAACGATCGCTTTGTGACTAGCAGAGTATGAATTATCAAATTGTTGCTGACTCGAGGAAGTTTATTTCTCATACGTAAGACGAAACAGAAGGCTGACATTAAACGGATTGTGAAAGCTAGGAGCTTTCATCGAGTTGTTGGAGCGAAAACCGAAAGTGTCAGAAGAGAGTGTACAACGTACGGTATAGGTTCTGCTTCTTCGTAGAAGAAACGATAGACCGTGTTTGTAAGAGACCACCTTTGTACAATTATAAATAACGAGTATAAAAGAAAGAAAATGTCTTTGTCCTTGCCCGATGGAAGATCTGACTTTGATATGGCTATGTACGTCGTAGCTATCTTCTAATTAAACGAAGAGGGAGTAAAGATATTCTTGGAAATTCCACGTATGATCTTCTAGATATTCGTTCATCAATTTTCATTTTTACTACAAAAGGTAAATTTAAATAGACTTCGAGAGAATTTAATACAAAGCGACAAAGATGAAACGCTAACGAAACGAGAAAAATAATACCAAAAAACGAAGAAATAGTAATGGAATAATAATAAGAAACAGAAATGCGATGAAAGTAAAAAAAGAAAAAGAAAATAGCAGACAGGTATAAAATAGTAAAATGAAAGAATATAAAATGACAGTAAAAGATAATATTGACGAAATTATGACGATAAATCACGATAATTTGCAAAAGTTATTTCCTTGCTGAGGTAATTTTTTTACCAGGTTCCATCGATCTCCGGTAAAAACCTGACATCCCGTTAATTAAATCACACTAACGACAATATTCCGCTTCAGGGCAAACACGAAAATTTCCTTAGATTGCCAGTCTCTTCATCTTCGACTAATTAGACCCCTCAAATGAGATTGATCAAGAAGACAGCCAATTTTTCCGCCGAACGTATTTTACTATGTAAACCATCGACTCGCAACGAGACCATGATTTTCCTTCGTTTTTCGTCAAGGGACTAAAAGTACGGGGACGTAGGGACGTTTCGTGAAGTAACGGTACTAAAGAAAATTAACAAGTTTGAGATGGTAAAAATGTAATAACCATGTGACGAATATTGGTCATTATGGAAGTATGAAGTGGAAAATGGCTACAAAAAGTATTGACACGTCATTGTATTTGCTATACCATTTAAATATCGATCGACTAGATACAAATACTCGTATGTTGAATCTCATCTAAATTTGTAGTAGTTTTGCGTGATTGCAAAAATTTCCGAGAATAAAAAATGGCTTGCTGATAAGATAAAAAGAAAATTTCGTTGGATAATAAGGCTACGTGCCAATACTTTCTCATAACCACGGTATATCAAGTTGAGAAGCTTTTTTGTGAAAAAGAATTTCTCGTACAAGTTAAATTCCGTAATTTATAGATTTTTCTTCTCTTTCTCTTTCGTCCAAGTTTGAATTAACTTCGTATCAACGATGATAAAAATAGTAATAGATAGTTGAAATAAGTCATAGGTATATAAAGAGCTGAAAAAAAATAGACTCACGTGGAAGACTTACGGAAACTGCTTACACCGGTCACTTACCTAAAACGGAGACAAATTAATGCTATGAAAAATACGTGCAAACTCGCTCACACACGAAATTGACAGATTAAAAATATAATTTTAAGAGTGAACAGAATCGTTAAAAAATAATTTTGCCAACGATTTTTCGCGTTAATTGTACCTTGTATGTACTATGATATATTTTTTAGGATACGCAATTAAATTAATGCATTTTGTCGCTTCTTCCCTTTATTTGTTGCAATTTTTGTTTCAAACCGTCTTTTTTCAATTTTCCATTTGCATCCTTTGCCTGTGTTGGCGTCACACGTATACCGTGAAAGTACGTGACGACTCGGATCCGTGATAAATGCAATGAACGTGTTAGAAGAACCCACAAAAATATCCGAAAAATTCCAAAGGGAAAAAGAAAAGAGAAAATTCCAAACAAATCGATTTTTTCCATTGCCTATTGCGCAACTATGCATCCACGTAGAGCGAAACAAAGTTTATTCTGACCACTAGAACAGCATAAATGGTTATTTCGAAAATTGAATTCCCTGTAGCTGAAGCAAATAATTATTCATAAATTTTTGTTTCGTAAAGAGGATCGTCGCCTTGTTGAAATTTTGCTTTTCGAAATGCCATCATCTTTCGATTTTCTAGTCGCGCGAGCATTTCCCTTCTCGACCATTCCGTGAAATTTTATTCTCTCTCTCTCTCTCTCTCTCTCTCTCTCTCTCTCTCTGAATCCCACATTTCGATGAATTTTTATTCAAGTCAATCAACAAATGGATTGGCACAGTGCATCGTTTCGAAGAAGAAAAAACAACTGTTATACAAAATCCTATGTTTTCCACTTCGAATTATCGAATAGTATACTAACAGACTGAGGATTTCTGTGCATTCGTGGGAAATTTAAAGACGCAAAAATGCAGGCGGTGCACATAAACCGTGAAAATATGTAAAACATCGTAAAACAACATAGAGTGCCTGCTCTTTGCAAATATTTAATAAATAAAACGAATTCCTTCCCAAGTTGCATTTCTTTAGCAGCTTCCCTCTCTATCGAAATATTAATTTGTATAAATATCCATGGCATATGTGCTTATTATCACAGTACAATCTTGCGTAAATCAAGCGTGAAAGAGGTAAATAGAAAAAGATAAAGAAAGGCAGCAAAGCAACGTGCAAGACTCGCGCCCCAATCAACTGTACATTGATTGCAAGCAGCGAGATATAACGATGCAACAGCCTGCAGCTGTCTTCTCTGTAGTAGCGAATCGATACCGCATAATCGCAAATAGAGAAATGCAAATCACTTGCAAATTCCTGGGCTCTTTATCCGCGCTTAACTTCGCGAAAATAAATGGTCGCCGTTCGTCGATCCAAAAACGATTATTGTTTACCGGCGCTCGATCTGTCGCAAGAACCACGTCCGATAATCAACTTTGGAACGCCATTAAACAATTACCAGGAGCTCGAGCGAATCCGTAGCCTTCGCTTTATTTCCTGGTCGATGCAATGCAAAATGTCCACGAATCGTGTTCGCCAGCTTCCGAACGTGGCCTCTGTTCTTGCAATTAACTGCACCATCGAAATCTTTTTTTCGGTCCTGTAATCGAAGATATCGGAACGACATCGTCTCGGTCCGACTGTACCTCGGCCTGCGGCTTGGAACATCCGCGTTGTTAATAATAATAATAACAACAACAATGAATATTGTGTTTATATGGTCTCTCGATGCGTAAATGGAATTAATTAAATACTCGCGTCATCCGACGTGTCTTTTTTCTGTTTTTTCTGGCGAAAATAAAATGTTCCGTCTGGTGCGTTTAATTAATTGTCACGTTAATTACATTTGCTGCACGTACAGGTATTACAAACAATTATGCAGACAGTTACAAGATAATGACTACATTTTTTAGATTCGATCCACGAGGACAAGGACGGCGCGAAGATAATTCGTTTTCTCTAATATTCTAAAATGTTAATCAGGACGATTGAATTAAAGGAAACGGTACGGCTTGGACAGGTTGTACAAGAGTCGAGCGGAAACACGAATAGCAAATAAATCGAAGTGGAGACAAAGGTATGAATATGCAGGTAAAATGGTGTTGGCAACGATTCGTCTTTTTGTACATTCTTCCATTTACGAATAGAATAATCCTATATTTTCTATAATCCATGGAAACGTTTTGCTTTGAGTATCAATATTTTATACGGCACAGCAGAAGATAAAACAAATGAAATAAAAATATTAGAAATATTACTCGCAAAAGAAATTAAGAGACTACGAGTTTATTTATGCAGTTTCGTGTCTCTACGAAGAGTACACGGTAATTTGTTTCGTCTGTTCAAAATTGTAACAAGTATTGCATTTCCGATATTTCGTGTAACTTTGTATATTATATGCGTTCTGTGGAATTTTCTAATTTATTGACTTTATCAAAAATTATTAAAAATCCGTAGTCAAGTAATTAACGAATATTGGCGCGTGGGACGTCAAAGGAATGAGATAAACGAGTTTACAAGAGCGCAAAAAGACTCTGCATCGTCCATAATTCAAATAATCCAAACGATTCAGAATTTTATTACACGGAAGGCAAACGTACGTTTGCACAATGCAAATAGAGCGCAAAGAGAAAGAATGTCTACGCAAAAAGAAGCGTGTTTCTTTCCACGTGCAAGGAAACTTTTTCCGTAAATATCGTAGAATATAAAGAGCACGAGAGTAAAAAAAGGGGGGGAGGGAGAAACGTTTTGCTATTAAATTCCTGTAAAAATTCGCTATTGTTGCAAACACGACTATTCGCTTCCCCATGCGTTTCTTTTTTCTCCTTCGCGGAACAACGAAGCGACGTGAAACGGAAATTAATCAAAACTGGAATGAATATTACAAAGCGAATTTAGAGAAATATGTTTCGCTAGATAATATTGTAAAATAATATCCTCTGGATGTATAAATTACATCTGCATCGTAGCAGTAATTACGCGCGATATTTAATACACGGGAGTACGAAGCATTCGTAATTACACTTGATATTTTAATATCTCTCGTGGATACGTTTCTTATACGTTCGGTATACGGGTATGATAGTGGAAAATAATACGTAAACTTGGCTTTTTCGCGTGTAAGTTAAATAATCGTGTCAATAGAAAATAAATTGTTTATATTTCGTACGCTTTCGCGTTATTTCGTATCGGTGGAAATAGAAATTTCCCATTAGATCGTAATCCGAGCGTTGGAAAGAAAAGGTTAAACAAGCATCGTGAAACGAGGAAAAAGAAAAATATGGACGAAGTGTAGCAGCGAGATAGGAGGAGAAGAAGAATATAATCAAAATTCTGTTATTCAACGAAAGGATTGAAGCGCAAAATTTCGACGGAAAAAGATCTTTTTTGTCATCTAATCCTTACAATTTCTCTTCTCGTAGTATTTTTCTTCCTTTTACGTAGACGTTGTTACAGTTTCTAGATGGAAGGAAGATTAAAAAATGGCACGGCTTACGGACACAATAACTAAAGAACGGAATGTCTTAAGCCGCGGACTGCAAAATAAAGTTTCATTATCCCACGGATTAGTCTTATGAACGTACGTCTGGATATACTTTTAATTGCCACTTTCGGCCAATATTTGACACGAATTAAGGGGAGAAAGAAAACTTGCATTCTGTTGCAGCTTCTATCTTTGTTGTCCAATTAATTTTTAATCCTTCGTAAATTGCGAATTTTTAGTCTTGAATTATGTCATTCATATTTCACGATCTGTTGCTTACGTTCTAAATGCCTCAAGACTCTGTACGAATGATATTGCAGCGATGATCAGCACAAATCGGATTTCTCAATAAATTTGTAAAATATATACGTTTCTATTTCATACTTTTATAAAATATAACTTTCGTTCTAAAATTCAAGTTATATCGCCTGTAATAAATCTTCAGAATATTCATAAATCGTAAATTATCGAATGGAAAAAACCTAAGAAAGATGAAAAGATCGCGAAATAAAAGAAAATATCAGAAGAATGAATGAAATGGGGAAAAAATTCCGCATGAAGCTCTAAAACCTGAATATTTATAAGTAGAATATGAATACTACTTATTCCAGTTATTACTATACCAATTTCATATTTTCATGAACATTTAACTAGCTAAAAAAGTACTTGAGAATTTGAATGGCGATGTACCAACAAGGGTTACTTTAAAAACGCTAATTTAAATTTCATATCTTCTCTGATAAACGATAAGCAAAACAAAAAACGTCAGGTAAGCAGAACGTTTTAATCTCGTTATATATTACGGTTCGTATTCTCGGTTTCAACAGGAGGACCGTTTTTCAAGCAAGCAACGGCTATGATTTATTGCGCGTAGAAGCCAATAACAGTGACTAAACGTAAAACGAGTCAGACCAGGAACACATTTGAATTCGATATGCTTTGAATACGATTAAATCGCGAGTGGAACGCAAATGAACACTTGCTCGTCCTCGATGGGCTTTTGATATACAGCCAATTTGATCTAGTTCCACTTCCACAACGATTCAATGATAATCAAAATAATTCAAACTTCAATTATTCTGCAGCGTCTATAGCGTTCAGCCTGGCTATGTTTCCCCAAGATATTCAAATAATTTTGCGATATCGAATTGCGTCGAATAACAATACGACAAGCATAGCAGCAAATCGCGTACAACGTAAAAAGGTTTGTAAAGTGATACGTTAATTGCGACGTGCGACAAGAATTTATAATAATCGACGGAGACGTTCCAAGTTATTAAAGCTTCCACTAAAAAGCGTTACCAGAAGAATTCTAATATTTCCGGACGAACCACCGCGATAGACCAACGCGTTCGCTGCTATAAGTTGAATTTTTACAACAGTTTCAACGCTGCTGACACAGACGTTACCTTTTTCTCGCTTCTCTACAACACGGACGTAAAACATTTTTATGGTAGCTGATCGAACACTCTCGTGAACGTCGCTGTAATTCCAACCAGTGGAGAATTCTTCTTCCACCATGTGCGAAAACGTCGAATGGAATCCGCTGGAACGCGATGATTAATGTTCCAGACGGGAAACGTCGTCGCGAACGAAATTACGCTACAGAGCGGCCCGATTAATCGAGCATCGGCTGTCGTCCCGAATTTGTCGGGCCGAGGATCGATCATTATTTAGAGGCCGAGAGCTCGATCGGAATGAACGTTCGGCGAGAAGTTGGCCACCGGGTCGGGGATAACTTGCCCGACTAATTGTAAGACGCGATTATTTGGTCGACGATACGAGCCTCGGGCCCTTTTACTGCGACTCCAGCAACCGATGGTAATTAAGAGGCAATTTGTAATTATCCTGGATTGAAGGAGATCGGCGGAAATCGACCGAGAGAATTGCGCTCCAACAGTTTCTACCTCGTCATCTCTATGCTAACGACGCTCGTTTAGAGAAGCGATCAGAGCAAAAATCGTTCGTTCATTTTCGATTCTTTCAATTTTCCAATTTGCAAAAATCACAGGATTACGTCGTTTTAAAGGGCAACGTTGATATCGTTGCAACGGCAGTCAGAGAAGAAGGAAGATATCGATGAACAGACGTCTTCCGCTTCTCGTTCTTCCAAGACACGAGAGATTTTTTATTCGCGTAAGCAAATATTTGCGATATCCGTGCAGGGACGACGAAAGTTCAAAACGTAAGGCGGCAAACGACGTATCTGTAGTCCGTTCGAAGGTCAGTTTATTCGTGGAAACACGCGCGACGGACGCCACTCGATCGAAACTCACTTTGATTTTATTCGCGGAATTTTAATGAAAGCGAAACAGCACGCCGAGACCGAAGAAACTGGGACACCTGTGTGATTTCGTGTGTTTCCACGTTTCTCATTAACGCTGCGAAACTGCCGGTTTTCTTCCGCAAATAGTCATACAAATTTCAATAGAGCCTCTTAAACGATGGCTAAAACACGCCTAGGAAATATCGATGGCCATTTCGATACGCGTTTTTTAAATTAGTACAGCGAGAGGAAACTTTTCTTCTTCTTATTCTTCTGGTACACGTATATCACAGTCGTTGGCTATTATTTAAAATGATGTATGAAAATGATATAAATGATAGGGTTAGGTTCAAAATGTCCCATCGCATTCGCTTTCTTCGCGACGTAATGTGGTTGATATATCGTAAATTCGAGTTATTACGATCAATCTAAAAGATCGAAGTATCGTCCAACTTCTCCGAAGTTTTAAAATTATCGAACATCTCTGCCGTTTGTAAAAAAAAAAGACAAATTGTCACGCTTGAAATATAATCCTACCATAGAGAATATTAAAAGAAAATTTGATTCAATAGATGAAATATACATTTTCAGAATACAATTAATCAAACTCGCGAACGAGGATTTTTAATTATACGCTTGCTATTGCAGGTACATTGTTTCCTTTTTCACCGCTGTATGCGCGAGAAAATAAATGGTACCTGTATAGGAAATTTCTTCTTATTTAATCGAACGTTAAGCGCGGCAATCGTATCGTAGAATGGAAATCGAAGGAAAATTAGCCACACTTGATAAACAATTTTATTAACTCCACGTTCGTGTCCGTCAAATTTTATATATCGTTTCTCGATTCGATTACCTCAACCACCTTTTGCATTACGTTTTAATATTTCAAGCTTACGGTCAGCAACCAATTTTAGTATTACAACAGGCCAACGTACACGAAACTATTAAACAAATCTCAAGTTCGTAACGAAGGCTATTTCCCAATTCATAATTACCAACCTTTGCTTCGCAATATTACCATTATTTATCCGCACTGAAAACAAAGAAACAAAAAATGCGAGCCAATAATTAAACGTCAGAAGCATAAAGACCGGCAGAGCACGTCCTATATAGATTAAAGCGCGTTATAAGTTCTCAAATTGTTCAAAAATCATCGCAACATTTTCCTAGTTGCCTGTAAACTAGCGCAAGTATTCTCGAACAGGTTTCCGGTGGACAGGGCCGTTATAAACGGCATCGATCGATTTCCTTTCACGGAAATCTGTTTGCGCGTAAAGAATTAATCCCGTGGCTTCTAGCTTCTCGTTAATCCACGCGAACAAAGGAGCCGAGTTTCTTCCAGCATAACCATTTTTCTTTTTACGTTTGCCCGCGGAAATCGCGGCAACTGTTATCGAAGTACGAGATGAAGCCGCGGGATCGGTTGACCAACTCTGAAAGGTAAATCAGCAAATGAACGAAGTTATACGCGGAAAGGAAATGAAATGAAATCTCGTTCGAGCAAGTTACTCCCA
The DNA here is from genome assembly GCF_905332965.1 of Bombus pascuorum. Taxonomy (NCBI): domain Eukaryota; kingdom Metazoa; phylum Arthropoda; class Insecta; order Hymenoptera; family Apidae; genus Bombus; species Bombus pascuorum. Next base: position 14,817,308 of record NC_083494.1, on the reverse strand, counting down.
CGAGCTCTGCCCACCTACGAAAATATCTCAAAGCTTATAATCGACGTTGCAATTGTACGAATTTAACGAGACGGAACGCTATCGTCAAGGTAAAATAAAATAATCTACGTATTGTACGAAGTGTAATCGCATTGGTCACAGGTGCGCGAGACAATTTCTCCATGAAGGACATGTTAGATGGCGAACAAAAATTCCGCTCGAAATGGAAAATAATATTTGCCTGGCAGATCTAGCCACCGGTAGAATTTTCAAGTATCTGCGACGTACCGGGGAAACAATAGCGACTCCACTCGACGTCCGGTTATTTTCCTTCGAGCTCGCGGCGGATGTCAGTAGCAGCTTTCCGGCAGTGTCATCTCGAGAGGGCCGGCATTAACGCGATGAGAACGAAATATTTATTTGCACCAACTTGCCGCTGTTGGAATCCGCGGTAACAACCGCGATCGACGAATCGCTGGCTCGGCGAAAGAATCGTGTAAAATACCGCGGACGGTAAAATAATTCCAGGAAAACTGAGAAAAAGAACGGGGCAACTGAATTTGAAATTGAAATCCTACGTTTGACGAAACGTAGAACGTAGACAATGCGAAATCGTCTAATCTCCGTCGACTCGATAGTTTCTTTGTTAAAATCTGAACGATAACGTCTTGATATCGACTATAATTCAATTTCAAGAGATATTTGTAATACGTGTATCCCTTTAAAAATATGTATATCCAATACAATTATCTCGGTTGATCCTTTTTGGTGTAATTTTTATTGGATATAGAAATAAATTGTTGCCGATTTGTTGGCGAAATAAAGATAAATTCATCGGGAAGAATTTACTTCTACGCGTGTAGAATTGAATTTCAACCTTTAGAATTGAAAGAATCAAAGGAATATTTCTAGTTTCTTCTGGCAAAGGACATAGTGCAATTTTAGAAATCCGTGTAATTCAAGCGGCGTAAATGTTGCCACATGGACGAGGAGAGGAACGTCGCATTCGTAGAAAGGAAGGAATATAATTGGCGGCAAAATCGATAGAGCGGGAACGCACATATGCCATTAATGCAAATTTATGTCGGACTGTTTTCCATTTCTCTGTTCAGCTGTTCGTAACCTTCTCGGAATAAATTAAAATTAAGCTAATCATTCATAGCGGAATAATTAATTATTCTAGTCAAAATGTTCTTTGTCATAGCAATCTATGTATATAGATATACAGAAGGAAGATAAAAACGGGCAAATCGAAATTGAGAAATTTTGTAATTTTGATTATATTCTTATATGTGGCGGCCAAAAAAAAAAAAAAAGAAAAAAAAAGAAGAGAGAAATAGGGACAAAAATTGTAATATTATTCCAGCTTTCATATTTGTCAATTTTTATGCGAAACGCAAGAGCCGACCAAACTCCTGTCCTCGGTATAGCATTACGCGGAATTACGAATTAATGAAATCTCTCAACGGTAACTATTTCGCGGATAAAAATTTCGTAAGCAGCTTTCTACGGTTTTTTTCATTATGGTATAGTTACTAACGAGCCATTCTGTTATGACTTCATTATGAAACTAGATTTTTAACATCAACTTAATAGAAACTACCTGTTTTATTAATAGCATCTGCCATCTCGTTCCACTTCGTCTAATTTTTAATTATACAGAGTGCTGTATGACTGTACGCGTACCACCTTAACAACAAAGTGAATACATCATAGTAAGGTTAATTCGTAAGACAACGCGCAAGGTAATAAAGAACAAGGTGATCCGAATTAATACAATGTACCCGTATTTCGGCGATTTTTAACATCCGTATCTCGTGAAACCCAAGTGGCCAATAAAAAGTTTCTACTCTATACGTCTTCCCTTTATCTTTACAAGAAATCATTTGAAACGCTACGTACTCTCTAACTATAGATTCGTATAAATCCTGCAACTACTTCTTCTAGAACTGCTATTTTGCATCTCAGATAAATAAATGATTTATTTCTATCGTGTATATTATATTATCTAGTCCATTAAGCGTAATTATCATCCTCAGTTTACGTAATTTAATTAAAATGTTTCCACGTAATTGTCATCCGGTACCAATTAATCAGCGGTTTATCAGTAGATAATTAATATCTTACGCCATATATCGAAACCTAAAAACTACTTTGCGTAATTTTAGAAAAATTGTTTATGTCGTGAACTGTCGAACCGCAATTATAGAAAAATTAAAATTATATCGATAAAAGGAGAAATATTGAAATTTATCAGTACAAGATCCGTTATGAAGAACTGTCAAGGGATTCGGTGGCCGCGAACTCAATCGAATCATTTTTATATCTGACAACTATTTTCGTTGCATGGCCGATGGAAAAGAAAGCGTATGCGGTCATTTTCAAAACTCGTTCTCATTCGAGCTCTACTCGTGAATTTAACGATTACATGGATACACGATGCTAGGTACGGATTCCACGTCGTGAAACCACAAATTGGACAAGACAACGTGATAACGAGGTAAACGATAGTTTCGTTATCGATAGGAACAGCTACGTAGCGGCGTTTCATACGTTCACACGTGCTCGTGATAAGGAAATTTAGAACGGATGACCGCGATCCCATGCACGATAACTTAATGAACTTCGATCCATCCTGACCTATCCGTTTCAATGCCTGTTCACCTTAACGAACCTTAAACGACCAATTTTACGGCTTCAATAATCCGACTATGTATCGTGAGATTTAACAAATGCACGGGTTAATAATTGCTATTTTTTGTTTTTTAAAAGCGAGCGGCATGGAATGTGTTTGAAAATTGTCGAAACGCGTGTGGTATTCTTTTTAATTGGAACATACATAAGTTGGAAATTACTCGATCGATTCGACATTTATATTCGATCGTACAACTTGTTTAACTTATTTAAGAAGAGAAAACGAAGAAATTTTTATTACGATTGCGTTATTACAAAATTTATAGCGAGAAAATGTAGGTCGAACTTGTACGGAAAATTGTACGCGCCCTAAAGAATATAAATGAGTGTTGCACGGAAGGATGATGCCTTTTCTCGTTTCTCTCCCTTTGCACCTATTATATAGCTTTTCTACCTCGTCGTCACCCACTTCTCTTTTCGCCTGTTTTCCTTTCTTCTTCTTGTTCCTTTGTTGCCCGTCTTTACCCCTTACACTGCAACAGTCTCTCTCTCTCTCTCTTTGTCTGTCTGCTTCTCGCGCTATTTACGTCTTCTGTCTACTAGATATAGTACTACAATATAGTACTACAATGATATTTCTTAATAATCAGGTCAAATAATATCGCAAAGGAAACCGAGGCATTTTCGTACGAAAAAACGACGTTCGATGAAATTGATCATCGGTATGTCGACTTTACCGTGCATTCTATTTAGGAAGAAGCAGAAAAGCAAGATATTAGGTTGCCCGGAAGGTGTCCTTCTTTTATAACGATGCATCTTTATACAAACATGAAACCTAATCTGTCGAACGTCGTGATGCTTGCTTTGAGAGAACAGAATGGATCGAACGTAATTCGATAAAATAATATAAAAGGGCAAATATTGTGCATCAATTATTTCCTTATAAAACGAAAGGAACTTTTCGGACGACCTAATACGATATTCTTGCACTTTTGATCGGTAACGTTCTAAAATAATACAGTGAATCAACAATACGATGGAGCTGTTCGATCTTAGCTGCGGGTGACTTGAAAAACCACGAATCGAATATACCTCAGGGTGCACCGGATAACAGTGGCTTGAAATTCATGTATGATATTCAGTGCAACGGTGTTATTGGCAACATTTGAATATCGGTCGGTCGGCCGCGAGTCTCCATAGGAATAAACTCGAATATCCAGGGAAACAGGGAATTTTTCTGCGCGGTGTCTGCTGATCTGCATAATAAAAGTGACGCACCTGTGCCGTGCAGGTTGCGCGAACAGACGCAATCGTCCGAAACCAAGAAGCGAGACTGACGTTTAGCTATAGCGTTCAAGCATATAGAAGAAAATATTGCGAAATAACGAAGTGTTTTAGAGTTCTTAGAGTTTCGAATTTAGTTTCAGGTTTTACGAGATCCTCTTCAAAAATTTCTTCTTTGGAGAATCGAATCGGACAATTTCATTTCCTACTAAATCTCCACTCAGATTCAATTTCTCTTCTTTTTTTTTTTTTTTTTTTAAATAATTCATTTCAGAAAAGTACAAGTTTGCAGTCTGGCCACAATTAAATGAACTGTTTACGATCTATTTATGCGCGTGAAAAATCAACAATTTGTACGAGAAGAGAATCAACGATATTATCGTAAAATTCTTAGAGTAAACGATGCGTAGTTGTGGTTATTGGCTGGCTGTTTTGCACGGATGAACCCGTATGTTCAGCTGGTTATCGCGTGTCTAATTTGGATGACATTATCTGGCTACCTGATATACCTATGCTATGTGCACTGTGCATGCTTCAGCTTTTGATTAGTATACTCAGCAGCGTATTATCGGTATCTACACTACTTAACCCGTCCATTGTTGCACGACGCTCTTTATTCTATGAAAAAATGATCTGTACCATAAACCAGGTTTTTCAAATTTTCTCTTTCATACATTGCGACGACAAAAGATATACTTTGAGGAACAAAACTGACTTTTATACTGTATGTTATATTTCTATAATTATCTCTGTTTAAAAAAAAAAGAGCAGAGGAATGTAGGATTAACAAAAGCCTATATTTGTTAGTATATATCTTGTTTAATATAAAGAGAGTATTATGAAAGTATAAAATTATACAAGCTGGATATTTGAAATGAGAAAAGGTATCCGTTGTTGGGAAATATTATGTTCGAATAATAGACATTAGGGTATCCGGATAATGGGTGTTCGGATAAAATGGGCTTCGCTGTACTTAAATTTTCATTGTAGTTTGCTTTCTGCGCTACTAACGTAGCTTAACTTGTTAACGTACGATCCAGCGAAAAGGAATTTTTCGTATAAATACCATTCGATTTTCTTCGAATCTTTGCATCCGTACAGACGTTAAGAAAGAAAAGACAACGTATATGACGTCAGAATGAAAGCTTTCGTATTTGAAATTAAATAATTAATAATGAAAATTATTTAATCCCTCGTCGTTAAAGCGTCTCTGACGCGTTATTGTACAACGCGGTATAGGAAACTCGTAATGTGCATCACGTCAAAGAGTTAATATACCTCGTCATTGTACACTAAAATGAAGATAACTAAAATTCTCGTTCGAAAATATTAGAACAGTTAAATAAGCAAAAGGACAAATAAATAGATGAAGAAACGTTCGAATATCGATACGAGTTACCGTCTATATCAGAAATAGAAGAAGCATATTTAAAGGTTATGAATATATGAATTTACTTTTTCATCCCCTACAAGGCTATGGAAAGGATGTGTTCCCATTTAAAGAAACATCGATGACCCGGAAGGAAAATAACCCCGAGGGAAACATACCTCCTACTATCCTAACTGCTCCCCTTCAAATCGCGTAACCTTTCCCTCGGGATTAGTTTCCTACATTCTCACGAAACGCTGTTATTTATTGGCCAGTTTCATTTAACGTATCAAACTTCGCGACTCTATTAAACACACATTTATACGACCATAAATACATATCAGCTATATACCTACTCGTTACATCTGTTAACACTAGAAATTGGCTGGTTTTACAATTTTATCTTATAATTCCTACTTCGTGTTATATTTTCCCCCGCAATGATGTAATGACTTTCGCAACGATAAATAAAAGAATGATAACATGAATTTTATTTTATTTTTTATGTATTCAAACTCAAAGTAACTTCGTATCAAGGCTACTTATACCAATACCAGTGAAAATGACTGGTACTTGTCAAAGTGTAAAAGGGTGCTGCAATCTGTTTATCGAACCCCAATTAACCAGTTTCCTCGTTTTCTACAACTTGCCACACGTTTTTCAAATTTTTACCGCGTATCATTCGATATGACGATATCGGTTATCAGGAAAATTCCGGATCGATCGCTAGATGCTAACACTAGAAATATCACAGCAGTCAAAATGACTGTCTCTACAATTTTGTAAACGTTCCAACCCTCGTTTAGGGATCATGGTCGTAGATGGATGAATAATACCGAAAATATACAACAGAAGATGGAATTCCTTCTGTAAGAAAGTAATAAATCAATAAATAAAAAATATGTAATAATACAATATGTTTATAAAGACCAGTGATTTTGACTGGTTTCGATAGAAATAGCTTCGTGTTAACTATCGATAGTTCTAGTGTTGAATACTCGGACGAATTTTACCTGATTTGGTATTCTATGTTATAAGCAGACTGCGGGCGTTTACGCATTTACGTGAAATTTGAAGGCGCAAGGATGCGCTTAATTAGAAACTCGCTATAAAATTCAGCAGGTGAAACGAACCTTTATGTTCCATTTTCTTAATCGTATTCGCAAAGATATGAGTTCTATATGAGCGATCTAAGAAGCATAAGACAAAGTGAATTCCAAAAATGTTTCGAGGACTGGGAAAAACAAAATTGTATGATTTTTAATGGGGATTTCTTTGGGCAGGAGAATATAAATATTGAGAAGAATATATACATGTCATTCTAAAAAAAAAAAAAAAAGAAAAATTACACGAACTTTTCGATCATACCTCGTACAATCTCTATAAATTTATATTTTGTATAACTAGCTACAATTCATAATTGTTACGATGCGCAATGCCATAATCGACTATGAAGATTTATTCGGTTGGCAACTAGGTGATTGCGGATTTTGTCATTAGATGGTATCGATAAAATCCGCAATCACTTAATTGCCAACCCAATAAAAACGATCGTTCGAATATTCGATCCGTGCTAAATATCGGTAAGTGTCCTGATATTTGTGGTCGCGAGTGTATATACGACGAGTATAAAATCTAAATTATGCTGATGTAACAATATCGCGCGAGAAATAATAATCCAACGCGGGGATAACCTTCGCCGTTCAGCTACCGGGTAATTAAACGCGTGTAACGAATATTAACAAAGAACCCATCTACGTGTGTATTACGTGCGTACATCAATTTTCCATAAAAGTTTAGAGAAATTGGTTTTGTGCCGCTTATAATATCGCGAATGAACATTTTCAGAGGCTTTAAACGCGAAAAGGGCAAGATGGTAAAAAACGTATTATTCGCTACGGTGAATTTTGTTTTTAATTATAATTTGTTTATAATTTAATTCGATCTTCTTGCTTGATTCCTAGCGCATTGGATAATTCGTTCTATGAAATATATTTTAGACATTTTATTCTTAGAAGGTTGAAAATCATCGATATCGTCGCAGAAACTGAGCCTCGGATAGAGAAATTCAGTTCTACGATGTTAATTAATTCTCGAAGAAAGTATCGCGCTGTATTCGTTTTTGCGTAGGCTGCACACGCTGCATGTGCCAAAATTACAGATTGAAATATCGGCTACAACGATTAATCGTTGAAAAATGTTAATCTATTCTTGAAATATCTGTGTTACTAAATATAGCGTGTGCTATGCCAGTGCCGAGCCAGTTAATATTTACCGTGCTCGTCAAGCGAATGCATCGAGAACTTCTTGCGAAGGAACAGATGCAATTATCATAAATATAGCATGCACGCTAAGTACCCTCCACGGGAGATTAATGGTTACTCAAGCAACTCAAAGGAAAAACGACTTCAGAGCGTACGCAAGCGGCTATAAAGCTCGACCGAGGGAATTCATTAAACAACAAAAAACGCTGATGGTATCCGAGTGTTACGCCCACCTCGTCGGAAGGGTTGATAAGAACGATTTAAGTAGTTAAGGGAGTAAAAAACCTCGATTTTTCCGGTTCCACTTCATTAATGATTTTTCATTTCCCGCGAGATCATCTGGTACGGATAACTTGCATTGCGAGCGTGGGATCGGCGATCGAATGGAACGTAATTAAAAATCAAATCGATTATCTTCGGTCGAGCGATGTTCGATATCGTCAAATGCGAAGAAAAATACGTCGGCAGCGAATAGCTGTGACTGTTAGAAATTTCTTGCAAGTCGAAGTGTAATTTCATTGTATTTAAAAAAAAGAGTTTCGCAGAGCAAAGATTTCTCTTTTCAGCTATCTAAGATAATTTTTGAAATTCCAAAAACGAAGTTGTTAAGAAGATTATAAAATAAAAAGTTTCAAGGATAAAATTCCAAAATAATCGAACAAAGTCTGAATATAGAACACGCTTCTTTTAGCTACGATTTTTTGATGCGCAGGGAAAATCGAATAAATTAAGAAGCTGACATATTATCATGGTTGTCACCACGGATGATGCATTACACACTGATAATCAGGAAGATAAGTCGCGGAAAGGGGGCAGCCTGATAATCACGTCAATTTAAGGAAATTATCCTTGCTTCCGGGTATCGCACTAGGCCACGGTGATTAATCAAAACTCATTCGAGGATGTAGTTTATTAATCCTCCGTCGCTTGTCACGTTATTTCGATTTTCAAATGTCAGCACATCGAATATTCCACGGAAATACGAAATTCTTATTAAAATGACACGCAACCAAATTCTCTAATGCATATAAACGTTATTTCGTCGTTGCTATTCTATCCTGCTCTGCGGGCTAATATTTTTCGGCTAACTCGATCATTTCGTGCTCGAAATTGCTATGAACGGAGATGGATAGAGAGAAGATAAAAGGGGAAAGGACGTAACAATGCGAATGATTCGTCCAACGTTGAATTTCTATTCGTTTCCTAGAAATTATGGATTGTGCAAATAGACACGATGCAAATACCGTTGCGCTTAACGACCGCGATATATCTCCGTTATCGACCGCATCCGGTTTGATTTGCTTCGATAAAAAGCGCCTGCGATGTAACAGCGATGGCCAAATATTTGGCTACACTCAATTGTTGCAACAATTAAATTATCCAACGTACGAAACAATCTCGTTCGGACAATTATCTCTCAAACTGCTTTCGAGTATTGGCTTGGCACCTAAGTGATTGCGGATTTTGTCAATAGCTGGTATTGACAAAATCCGCAATCACTTAGTTGCCAACCCAATAGATTATACTCTCAACATGTAATCAACGTGTGCTCGTTTTTGGAATAGAAATTCGTCTGGAAAATCACGTACTTATAGCAAAATCTGGAAAAACTTTATGATGCTACTAGCCCAATTTAATAGCACTATTACAATATTAAATACTGTAACAATTTAAAATGTAGTAGTAAGTAATTTCTTGCAATTTCTTAAATGACAAACTAATCTATTTTAGGTAGAAATCTTAAGTTTCAGTGAAACGAGAAAATTTGCAAATGGAACAGTTCATTGATCAGTATAAACAATCGTATCCACGACAGAAATCAATGGACACGGTTTAAGGAGGACGATGATTCAAATAATCTAGTCACGATTCGCGGATCTCATTTAGTGGATGGGAATGCTCGTCTGGCCCCCGTAGAAATTAATTTACATTTATCCTCCGATTACCGGCGTTGATTAAAATCGAGCTTAGCTTAGGATCCTGTCTGCTTAAAATTCGCTCGGGCCTCTTTTACGTTTCATGAAAACGTCAGAGGTTATCATTTCGCCTACTGTTCAAGTGTATTTAACCTGCGCTACATCAATTATTCGTGATTCTGTGTTAAAAAGCCACGATTTCCAACGAATCAGAGAGCGAAATCTACAAAAGCCTGTTTCGTTTTTTATAAATCACTTTCAATTAAATGCACACCAACTATATCTACAAAGCTTTCCTCCAAATTGGATTTCAATATTCCGTCGATTAATAAAGGAAAACGTACAAATCTATCAGCGTAAGTTTTAGTAAATCGTTGTTAATTAACCCACGAGAGATGTAGTTCTTTCCTTGCAAAATTTCTTCTCTAAACCAACTACTTCTCACACGAAGATTACGGAGATTTATAAGTCTCACCAGGTGGAGGTACAACATGGCCCTCCCCCAAAAAGACACTAAAGACAAACACAGAAAAAACACAAAAAAATATTGGTGGATTCCAAACCCATAAGAAAATATAAGTGAAAACTACCAATTCGACAAAAAACCATTCCTACCACCGTGTAACCTAGATGTAAGTACTGTAAATATGTAAATACTGTAATCATTGTAAATAATATAATTTAACACCCCCCTCCCCTTTCCTCTCATCCCCCCCCCAAAATCCCACAACGCATAAAAGTAATACACCGAGGAGTCCTGTTTTGCGGCCAAGTTTCAGGACAAAATACAACACACACAAGAATACACAAAAATCACGCACCAATGCGACTTAAACCCAAAAAACAAAAAAATAAACGCAAAAACCGAAAATCCACGACACATATTAGACCATGGCTACGTCGTACCGACGCGTATCGGTACTTTTGCCTAAACACACTATACTCAATTCATTGTTTATTGTGAATCTCAAAAATGTACAAAAAATCAAATATTGGCTAAATAAACTATTTAAAAAAAAAAAAAAAGATTTATAAGTCTGTACGCGTTACATTTCTAAGTCTTCCTTTGCGCACGAAGATCTCTTCTTTGAAGGCAGATCCTTTCTTCTATACTCACACTAATATCGTGGAAACAAAAATTATGCTTCTGACCGATAGAAGATATTGTTCTTCCCTATTTTCGACTCGATAGTGTCAAAAGTTTGGAAAATTAGCGACGTACTAACCCTTAGAAGAAGAAAAGAAGAGACTGGCACCGATACAACAACTCGCTCTCAGCTGGGTCACGTCTCGCCCCGTATCTGACGCCGAAGTCGCGGTAAATATTCGATTACCCGCGTGGCGGAAGTTTCCAAGTCGGAAATACGCTCGTTGCAGCGTGAAATTTCAAGCTCCCTCGAGTTCGCAAGGATAGACAGTAAAATCCCCTATCATCATCGAAATGGAAAGAAAAATATCTACCAAACGATTAAGCGTTCTCGTTAAAAAGAAAAAAGTTGGTTACGTATTTTCAAGCTGCGTCGAATGATTTATATTCAAAGTATTAGGTTCGTATTAGTCCGAAATGTTTCTTTCGTTTGATAAGAAAATAATAGACGCGCAATGTTCTTTCTTTTATATTAGTTTATTGAATTATGCACGAATATAATAATAGAAATACAACGAAATGTATCGTACCTAATTCAATACAATAATACAAAACAGAAATCGTTGCTCGTCTATTATCTCCTTATGAAACGAAAGAAACTTTTCGGACAACCTAGTAAAATAAGCAACGCGATATTTAAATTATTCGATCTCGTACGAAGCAACAGATACGGAAACAATGCGGTATTGAAATATTAATACGAGTACATGTGGTCGAACGTGACTTTTGTCATTGAGACAGATCAGTGATTCGATCGTAGCGAAAGGTTATCCAACAATATTTCGCCAGCGAGTAAATTCAACCTGTGTAATCGATGCTCAATGATCCACAGCTTTCACACGTTGCAAGGCTACCAACCATTCATCCTGTTCGACAGTCCATTCCGCGATACCACGGAGATCGATCGACTGTTTTCAATTAAGAGTTTCTACCTAGCCTGGTATCGATTGACCACCGCGGATCGAGATTCATTGAACTCGCTGAACAAGAAGAATTCCAACATACGAACACGCATACACACACACGCTCTACGACGAAACTTCGATACGAGAGAAAAATTTTTTTTCTTGAAGCAAACTGATACGCCTCGCAGCTCGTTGAATGGAGAATCGATGATTCTCTGCCTTTTGTAATTTATATCGTAAAAAGTGCGACAAGATATATTTGCATACATCGGTGATATAACTTTACAATTTTTCTATCGTTTCGTATGGTTTCAAATTTTTGCAAATGTTATTCGCATATGTTACGTACGTCTGAACATCAGGTACGAGATATTCCTAGCACGAGCGAAAGCATCATCCGTCGCTTAATCGTGAAACAACACGCTCCACGCAATTTATGCTGTTGAGGGTGAAAAGATTAGAAGTCAATCGGACAAGGGATGAATCACGCTGCCATCAACGATATCGTTTAACTCAAAGGTCGTAAAGCTCCGTACAGCAAATCCCGCGTGGGCGTTCGATAATCCTTGGCCAAACAAGTCGATACGCAACTTTCTCGACTGACCCTGGAACGACGATACGATAGCCAAATCTCAAAGTCGTCTCTGACGCACTTCCTCTCTTCTCCATCGCTTACACCTACGTTGGTTTACCGTTATACATTTAACCAAAGCTTCGAGAGAACAAGCCTCGTCTGCAAAGTGGCAAAGACTCCACTTTCTCAAAGAATCGATATTTTCAAATTCAAAAGAAATTAACATTCGACTCTTGAGAAACAAAGCACCTCAACTTACTTGCGTAAGTTGGATCGTCGTAAGATACGGAAACTATGCGTTAGATCGTAAGATTGGAAATTCGTAAAACGATCGCGAGTTACAAAGTCATTGAAAAAGAAACGCTGTCGCGGCATTATGATCGAACTAATCGCGAGGAAAGATGTGCGCGCGTTTCCACTTTAGATGCTCTTAAAAGGATCGAGCAAGCTTCGTCGCACGAGGGTTAAACGACAACAAAAAGCTTCTTTCGGTATTAATAGAAAAGCCTAGCCACCCCTAATCCTGTTCTGGCAGGAAAACAATGAGTATCGTTCACGAAACGATTCTATATCGACGCTCATCCATCTCGAAGAGGAATGGAAATTCCTGCAGAAACGGGATCGGATCTACCTTATCGAATCTGCGAAAGACTTTACGGCAGACACGAGAAGGAAACCGGATAGCGATGGGATCAACTTTAATACGTACTTTTTTCCGCCACCAAGATCCGCTGGGAAAATTTTATGAATCCTAAGGAAATTGAGGTATGTACACATGTAGCACTATGATCAATTTTTCCCTCGGATCATGGAAAATGTATATATTGCAGATTTGCATAGCGGACTTCTCTAAATCACGTATTATCCATAAATATGCTTCTTATACCTTAATAAATATGTAAATCGACGTATTTCGGGTTCTCCGGATATTTCAATCGCGGTTTTCTCGGTTACTAGTACCTTACAACCTTATCTAAAATACGCAAATTGCGCCATGTTTTATAATAATGCGCGTTTATGCAATTCTTACGTGCTATTTCACTGCTCACCCTTTGACCGTTTAAGCCCCAAGCAGCACGATCGTGCTGTTTAGATTTTGTGTGGAAAAATCGCAGTACATTTGAACGCTACGGACAACTGACGGTATTTTGTGTTTCATTGTTATCTTCTGAATAATTTTTATCGAACAAAACTTGAAATATTTATAAACCAATAGTACGCATATATAATAACATGTATTTCATAAAAATAAGAAATATGTCTATTGCGCTGCTTGTTTCTCTTCGCACAATCGATCAAGGCAAGCGTTATCGCGCTGTTTGCGATTTTTCCGCCCTGTTTTTTCAAAGACCCCTGGCACTCAAACGGTTAGTTGGACTCTACTACACGTCACAATTCCGAAATATTTCGACGTACGTCTATTAAGACTTCTTTTTTCTTTTTTTGCTTCTTCTACTATACGCTCCTTTGAGAGAACTTTGAATTCGACATTTAGGAACGTCGTACTGAAAGTTCGAGTTTACAGACACAGTCGATGTTCAAATTTCTGTACTCGAGACGCGCTTGAGCCCATCGCTAAGCACAGCCATCCCGACAACTGATCGATGGAAGCAAAACAGAAAAAAATAAAACTCCAAAGATAAATAAAGACGATCGCGAAAAAATAGTTTCTACTGATGACCGAAGATACGACGAACGAAAGAAAGGAACCAGTGACGGGTTTGATCGATCCTTGGTCCCGTCTGGTTGATAGAAAACGTCGGTGCAGATTAAGTACGGACCTCGGGACCGCGAAAATTGCAGCGTGAAATCGCGAAACGAGAATGGCCAGCGGACCAAACAGACATTGGACGAGCTAACGACAGAATGAAAGGAACGTTCGATCCGTCAAATTCTCAGAGATGAAAAGCATCGATCGATCGGTATTCTCTGGTTCGCGTCTTCGATCGTCGATCAACGGGATACTCGGTAAGTCGACGTATTAAAAAAGTTTCGCGCGTTTCGTAGCACAATGGCAGGTATTCGATGGCAAACAAACGGTCCGTGTCGTCTGCACGGCTGGAATAGGAAATTCGAGGAATTTTCAGCAAGAGCTCCGATTCGGAGATTCGGTCGCGCCTTTAAGCGTCGGATAAATTTACAATAGATGAAATTGAATCGGTTGAAAAATCGAGGAATTATGAGATAAAACACCCAACGAGTAGAATGGATTTTCATTACTATTAAATCCAACATATCTTTGTGAATATTCTTATGCAGTATCGATAATTTATTTGTATTAGGTCGTCAGAAAAGTTTATTTCGTTCTATAAGGGAATAATGGATGCACAACATCTTCCGTTTTATATTATTTTATCAAATTACGTCCACGATCTATTTTGTTCTATCAAAATAAAAGTCACAACGTTCGACAGATTAGGTTTCATGTTTGTATAAAGATGCGCCGTTGTAAAAGACGTGTCTGTAAAAGAAAGACACTTTTCGGACGACCTAATAGAAGGCGGATATTTACGAATGTGTAGATAATTTAAGAGAAGAAAATCGTACAGATCACGCAGAATATGAAAGAAATATAAAATATCCAATGTAAAATACCTATGACAACGCATAGTAAATGAAGCAAATTTCTATGCGAATTTCATTTTATCGGTCGTATTTATGAAAATATAATATCGCATAAATATCCCACAGTTTAGCAATTTATTTCCCCTTTAATGGTTTCAACCACATATTTATTTTGCACGTTTCGTATATTTTGCATACTTTGTTTTAAAAGTAAAACAACACATCGCATATTTTATATAATGTATGTTCGTTGTATTTATTTTATGAAATTCGATATTATTTGCCAATTTCTCCAACAAATTTACCAATTACAAGATCGAAACTGTACGCAAACATTGTGCACATTACCGGTAATCCTTGTTGACGATAAAGTTCGATCATTATTAAACTATGGACATTTGTGCAAATATGTATTTTTGGTAAACTGTTAGAGATTAGAGATTTTTAAAGTAACAATTTTTTTTCTTTTTTTTTTTTATTTTATTTTGGTTATTTTACAATTTGTCCTTGCGGACATTTGGTAAAGTGTTATATCTTGTTGGTGAAGTAAAAAAAAATATAAATAAAAAATAATATAGCACGTGGGCGGCTACCCCCAGCGGGGTGCCAGCTTCGTTTTTTTCTAAGTTATATCTTTTATGATTAAAGTAACAATGAACGAGAAACTGAATGAAATCTAAAAGACGAGTTGTATACAATTTGAAAATATCACTCACATTTTACAACTTCATCGTATATAAATTCATTACAATAAATTAGTTTCAATTTAATTCCAATTCAAACGATTTAAGTACGTTATCTATATTCAGCAATTTTTTCCAAATTTTCCCCCGATAAATCATAATTATTTCTTTCTAAAACTAGGTTTCGTGCAAGAGAAACCAACAGAGTAACGAAAACGTGATTTTCGAGTTGAAAGCTAAACGACTTGAGAGAAAACGCTATTTATATTATATTTCGTCATTTCTCCACAACTTTGACAGCTCGATGTATAGCTATTCTTCTGAAGATGAATTAGGCGACGATGAAGCGGGTAAAGAAACAAAAAAATCATTCTCAATTTAAATACGATCTTTAAGCTGTAGCAATTTGTCAATTCCCGATGGAACTCTGATAAGCTGATATCGAATTGATTAAGGTAAAATGATTCTTCTCTCAAAGACATGCCCAAGAAAATAATCGTGCAACGAAGAGATTATACCCTAATACAATATTTCTTTTAGATTTAAATTTAATTAAATGTAAACTTCATTCGCTAATCCGCGTGTGATCTCTCGGAAACAACGTGCGCGTTTCACTCGATTTAAATTTTCATCGAGAATAGCACACAGTTTGAAATTTCCTTCAATAATATTAATATAAATAATTTTATAAACAGTTCACCTTGAACGACTTAGAATGAAACGCTTGAAAGAAATACACAACAGCAAGAATCAATTGTTTCGGAATTTTCATTGAAATTCTGACACTGCTGCGTCAAACAGCGATCAATGAAGAAGCGATCAATGAAGCTATCCATAAAGCGATCAAACGGTTACGTTACACCGTTTCGACAAAAACAGCCAGATGTGCCTGTTATACACGTTCGATTAGCCAATAATCGACACAGTGTTATCATAATATGATCATTTACGTAATTTTCTTCGTTATATAAATAATAAATATTCGTTTATTCTACTTCTGGTATCTCGAATGATAATGGATAACTTCGTACGAACAATATCCTCGAGAAGTCGTTCTTTCGATTACTAAACTATCACTATAGGAAAAAAAACATATGCCACTATTGGAAATGTTCTTATTCGAAGGACCAAGTTTCCTTATTTATTCAAATACCGAAGATTCTACCTTCTTTCGCATGACGTCGAAAAATAAACGAGATTCAGACATTTCTTTCCTAAATAAATAGAAAATGAGAAATCCAGATTCTTTCGGGCGATATTAAAATGTGGCTTTTAGCTCTACTTTCCTATATTTTTGAAAGAAGAATATTACGAAACGATGAAATTATACGGTATATTGTCAGAAAGGACTGGACCGTTTAAAATTTCAAAATTAGAAATTCTTTTGTATTTATAGATAGAAATAATTTAGAAAAATGTTAATAATCATTGTTAGCAATAAAGTATAGATATATATTTTAGTAATCGCTAGATCATAGAAATTCTTGTATTATTTCTCTCAATCATAGAAATAGTTGCATTTGAGAGGAGAAAATTGTATGACCGGAAGAACAAAATCTATTCTAAACAAAAATGACATTATTAAATGCGCGAATGCGAGTTACGCGAAGAATACGAGACTTGTGGTCTGGGAAACCGACGGGAAGCTGGTCACTTCGAGGAATTCGCATTCCGCAACCTCATATTGACCCCGCGAACTTAAGTATTCTTTACTGGTACTCACCTGAACAGCAGGAATCCCAGACCTGTGACCGCAGCACGCCGAACATCGTCGTTCACGTCGGAGACCTGAAAGAACATATTTTACGTTATAGGATTCGTCTTATAATAGAACGGGTTGTTTGATGCTTCAAATTTGAAATAAAACTTTAACTAGTTTTAACTAGTTTCTTTCTGTTATAAATAAAATTATTAGGTTGTCCGAAAAATTTCTTTCTTTTACAGACACGTCTTTTACAACGGCGCATCTTTATACAAACATGAAACCTAATCTGTCGAACGTTGTGACTTTTATTTTGATAGAACAAAATGGATCGTGGACGAATTGTAGTGAAGAATTGTAATGTTCGAATGAAACGACGAATGCGAAGGTTGAGCAGGTGTCGAATGTACAGACGAAAAAATATTAATTATTTTACATTATAATGAAAACAAAAATAAAAAATTTACCATTCAACTGGAACGAGATGTAATTTTAATGTATCTGAGAAATTGTCATTTTTTTTCTGTTATAAAGATTGATAAATATTTTATGAAATTAAACGACTCGTAGATGTTGAGGATGTAAATTTTTTCAAAGCATAGTCTTCCACGATAATATTCTATCCTGTACTTGTTATCTTTATACGAAAAGTTTGATGTATTAAATGCGACTCATAATACTCTTTCGCGCTTGTTTTCATACAAAACAATGCTTCCTACCAGTGTTATCGTTATCACTATCAATTGCCATCCGATAAATGAATTTTACGCTTTGATGTTACATTCATAAAATTCTTCAAAGTAAACAAAATATTCTTGTATCTCATTTATTTCTCTCTCTCTCTTTCTCGGTCTCCCTCTGTCTCTCTCCCTTTCTGTCCCTGCGATAAAGGAATAAGAAAGGAATAGGAAGAAAATAAAGGAACAGAGTTCAAGACAGGAGGATGTAAAAGAGATTTGTTCCTGACAACTTACAGCAACGTGCAGCAGCTTCCGGATAGCCTGGTTGTTTCCGGTTCCGCAATAAGCCATCGCTAGCGTGTACATGCCACTTCTTCGAAGAATCGGGTCCTTATCGGCGCAAAGGGAAGCAACCAAAGGATCAGCTTCTTCTAAACGACCGTACATGGTAAATGCGATACCCACAGCTAATCCTCGAAGGATCTTCTCGTGCTGCGTTTCTTGGGCATACTACGAAAAAAAAAAGGAAATAAAATTATACAATAAAATAATAAAAAATATATTAGTGTATATTCGTGAAAAATGTTTTATTGCGCTTTTCTTCTTTGATAAACCTTTTTACTAGCAAATATTAAATTATCAGATGACCTCGTACCCAATTTCGACCATACTCATTTACATTAAAATATTCCTATTAAAGTGTCAGGAACAGGTCAACGTAGAACTACAAAGGACTAGTATCCAACTAGGAGTGGTATACTTTCAAATTCAGTATCTCGTGTTTTGACCAGAAATTCGTAATGAATAATTCCCTCCCAATCTTAGCAAATGCACAGTGGAATTTAATATCGACTGGTCCAAAACGTTGAAAATTTTCCAAACGACTCGCGGAATGACGCTACGATTTGCAATTTAACGTTAAGACTACCTCGTTATGTAACTAACGATAAGTCAGATTTCCCGTTTATATCGATAACAATTCTTTCGTACTAATATTTTATCTGAATTTTTCGAATTTAAGAAATTTTCTAACAATGGCAAAATAGAATTCTAACGAAAATGGAAACGCGCGACACATTTAATAAATTTAGCGAATTTCAAAGCTTTCGCATTAATTGGTTGAGAAGTACAGCGCGGCGAATTTTTGATAATTGAAAGAAAAATGTGAATAAATTTGAAATAGCCATTTTAACGAACGCGGTGGTGCTAATTTTTGAAACATCGTTTCGTTTCTACAACATGTTTTAATAACGTTTCAATTTGGTTTATCTGCATAATTTGCAATGTAATCATCTTTAACGAGTAAAAATAACATCTTTTGCCGCGTTTCAATTTGAAATTCACTTTCTGCGAATAAAGGTAAATGCGAGGGTAAAATGAAATGCTGGTAATTTAGATGGCAACGCGTGAAATTTATTTAAGGTAACGTGAAAAAGATGAAGTAGCTGCTCGAGATTGAAATCCTGTTTCAAGCAAGTAGGTATGTATTTAAATTGATTCTATGAATGAAAATGAAGTTTTAGAAGCAATATGTACAGCGTGAATATGTGCAGTGCACAGATGGGTAGTTTTAGAGTGCACTTTAGTGAGTGGAAAAGTGAGTGGATTAGCTATGGGGAAACCCAAAAAATCAATGAGAATAAACCAAAGGGTGGAAGAGTAAAAAATTGAAAAGGTAAAAAATTGAATTGCGGGCGTTAGCAAAAGAAAAAAAGGAAGGCCCTTTTAAAAATATTGTAAATAAATCAGTGGGAAAAATGGCTATTTATATAGTTTGTGTCTCGTATTCCTCATTCTCTAAAAATGTCAGGTTATATTATATTTTAACAATTTGGTATCCAGTTATAATATATTATACAAATTTTTGTAGCAATATGAAGGTGAAATTGAAATGAAAAATATCGAAATAATTCGCAAAAGGAAATAACAGGGCGGTAATTTGTGAAAAAGAAGCCTGTTACGTATATGTCCTTAAAATACCATTAAAATCAAGCACCAAAGTTTTGTCTTCTTCTTCTTCATTTATATTCAAGTATGATAATTTTTAACACACAGTTACATAAAAATTATACGACAAAATTAATAAGAAAAATTAATAATTCAACAGAACCTACATAATTTTTACAAATACATTCTTCCAACTAATCATTAATCCGTTATCATTCCAAAGAGAGAAAAGAGATGGATTCTTTAACCCAATACTCGCATAGTTTCCTTTCCCCTTTTCCTTTCATCGTATTACGAAAAAATATATAAAAAGACAAAATTTCTTAATCCGTCTAAACACCAAAACGATACCTATCGACTCCTCAAGAAATTTACCAAGAATGATAATCAACACGATGTTAACAATTTGACGACCGCTATCTCGTAAATCTTATTTGCGTTACGTTTACGTGACTTGGGTTCTTTTTCATTTAATCGACGTTTACGCGCAAGACAAATGATTCCTGCATCCGATACTGCTCTATCGAAGCGAAACGACTTACAAATGCACTGAAAGAACAGGCAATTTCTGAATCTAATGATCCAGTAAAAGCGAATGGTTCGGAAAATGATTTCTGTAACTGTATGGGACTATCGGGAAATGAGCAAATAAATTCATATGATGCATATGTGTGCAAAATCAATTAAGATAATATGACAAAGCTTCAATAAGGAGTTTCAATTGGATTTCAGATTGCATTCAAGGCGATTTTTTCAAAAATTACACGACGTTGTCCGAAAAGTTTCTTTCGTTTTATAAGGAAACGATACATGCACGATATAGATACGAAGAAAACAGTGTAGAGTTTAGTCAGATAGATATAAGAGAAAATGTAAAAGCGTGATTAAGCAAAAAAGATGTAAAACCGAAAACTTGTCCAAAGCCGAAAGGCACGGACTAGGAATAATAATAAAAAAAAAGGATAATAAATGCACAATATTTTTTTTTTTTTTTTTTTGAGACAACCTAATAAAAAAATCATAAAAGATATAACATAGAAAAAAAAACGAAGCTGGCACCCCGCTGGGGGTAGCCACCCACATGCTATATTATTTTTTATTTATATTTTTTTTTTTCTTCACCAACAAGATATAACACTTCACCAAATGTCCGCAAGGACAAATTGTAAAATAACCAAAATAAAATAAAAAAAAAAAAAAACCTAATAAAATAACAGACTGACTGAAAAGTGGCGGAATGGTAGGAAATGAGCAGCCATTTCATTTAAGGAACGCGAATACCTCTAAGAATCGTCGTCCCACCGAGTAATAGCGATCTTACGATAAGAATATTTATACGTACGCAAACTTTTCGATCGATATTAGGTGAAAAATCTTGTGGCATTTTTTATTCAAACTATAACGAGGTAGCACGTGACAGGGAAATCGTAGGAAGTATCAGCAACGAAACGAAATTCAGCCGCAGCGTAGACATTTGAAACAGCGCTGACAAATCGATGCAGTTTGTCCTGCACCTATTTTTCCGTCGACAGTAAGTGGATTTCGTCGTTACCCGCCGGAGAATCGTCTCGCAAAGAAATACGACGTCACGTGGGCCTCGTTATTTTGCGAACAAGGATCTCGCAAATAAATGGGCCAAGATTATGCGCGAGTTTCCCTAGGAAAACGTTTCGTTGTAACCAGAGGAGAATTACGATCAAAAATAACTGCAACCAGTCCCCCGGAAAGCACTTACAGACCTTTAGAGGGTGACGGATATATTTAGAATTCTAATTATTTCCCGAATATCAGGTGCCTGAGACGCGCGATAAAGCAAGAATTTCGGAGGAAAATTCAAAAAATAATCGAGCATAATGAGATCAAGGCCGAAGTGATTTAATGTTTGGTCAATTCTGATGGAAATCTCGCGTCGTTATTATAAATCCTATACATGTCAACTATGAAGAAAAGCGGAGTATCGTCTATTTTATTAAAAAATTGTATAAATTACATCTGATGACATTTTCTCGATGATAGTACGATTCATACCGATGATGCTACAATAATTTCGTCCTGATAATAATCCCCGAAGAAAACGATGGTTGGTCTCTGAACAGTTTAATATTTCGGTCGTCTAATCGCGGGTTGTAGTAATTTTCTCAAAACAATTGAAACGAGAAAGAAATCGTGAATTACAGTTTTGGATCTGAAAATTTTCAAGAACCGAGCGAGGCAGTGTTCAACTCCGGAGAATGTTAAGACAAGTGTCTCGAAGAATTAAAAAAACAAACAACTTTGTTTTGATCCACGGATAACGACGATCACGACGATTGTACGTACTGTTATATTTAATTACGATTCTTCGTATATCCTTTTAAAAACTAACAACAGCTGCGTAGTACACATAAAGAAATAATTGTTCAAAGAACTTTAAAGGGTAACCACTAAGAACAATTAACGTCCAAAATTGACAAAATCCGCATTCACTTAGTTGCCATAAAAATTATGCACGTTATACGCGGTAATGGCTAAATATTTGAATAGAAGAAAAGAAAATGAAAGTTGGGATTTCGTTAACCTCGATAGGGTATAACATGTAATGTATTAGAATAAAATTAGAATAAAATTAAAATGAAGTTTCGTTTTCGAGAAAATCGAAGTTAAAAGTTTATCAAGTGCATATGACTAAAGGGTATTCGAAGCCTATTTAGTTTAAAACAAGACCTTAAACGAGACAGTTTTATTCTACATTTTAGACTTATCTTCACGTGTACAGTATCCTGCTATCAATATCTTTTTTTTTTTTTAGATACCAATTAGGCAAATAAACGTGCATTTGGCTAATTTCTAAACACCATTTTCTTGAAAATCCAACGCAACTTTGTTATTCATAAAAGATATAACTTAGAAAAAACGAAGCTGGCACCCTGCTGGGGGTAGCCACCCACATGCTATATTTATTTTTATTTTATTTTTTTTTTCTTCACCAATAAGATATAACACTTTACCAAATGTCCATAAGGACAAATTGTAAAAAAACCAAAATAAAATAAAAAAAAGAAACTTTGTTATTCTGAATTTTCCTCTTACTTTGAGTCGTAGAATCTTTCTGACCTCAGTTGTACAGAATTTAGGTTTACAATAACGTATACACTGCTGGCAATAAATATCTACTGAAAGACTACAAACAGATTTTACTTTATTTAGTATTTTAAATTATAAGACACGCATAATACCGATGAAATAATTTTCTTATTTTTGATTTATAGTGGAATACTTAGAAAGTAAGAGCAGTAAAAAATATCCAGCTTGTATTTATACAATACTTCAATATTATGACAAGTAATATTTCTTCTTTTCAGCTATTATTAAGGTCAGGAATTGGAACGTCATTGTCGTCGATTGGAGTAAGATATCAGTCAACTTGATTTATTCCATCGTTGCAGAGAGTGTACCACACGTTGCTCTCCATGTGGCTAGTTTCGTGAATTTCATGCGAACTGAGGCTGATTTGCAAACGTCCAACTTGAGAATTATTGGACACTCGTTCGGCGCTCAAATCGCGGGCTTGAGCGCGCAAGAGATAGGAAAATCGAGCCGAGTAGCGGAAATTGTCGGTAAGTCACGATATATATTATTAGAGTGGCATTCTAAAATCCTCCAAAAAAATCCAATAGCGCTGAATTTAACGTTAGATTGAAAACAGTACGGTAGATTGATTTGATTTTGCAAATGAAAGATAAGCAGAAAGACAAGTGAGATCTACCAGTTTGAAAAATGATAAATTTTTAAATGTCGAAAATATCCTTAGATTACCTTAACTCGAAGGAAAACGTTTTTAAAAACTATAAATATATTTTTATGTAAGTTGATTTGATCTCCGACAAAACGTGATTATGATACAGTGGAGTACACTAGACCTCGAAATATTTGCCATTATAGCACTCGACCCTGCTAAGGTAATGTTTGAAGACAAAGGACTTGATCAGAGAGTTGATAAATCGGACGCAGAAAATGTTCAAATTATCCACAAATGCGCTGGACAGTTCGGTTATTATCTGTCTGTTGGTACTTCAGACTTCTATGCGAATGATGGAAGACATCAACCAGGATGCGGCATTGACTTGTTGGGTACGGAACATACTACGGAATATTCTATCATTGACACACTTCGACTTAAAAAATACTATTTCTATACCTCAGTCTTTTGTGTGTGTGTTTGTACAATGTTAAAAACGAATGTTATGAAACAAAGGTATTTGCGCACATTTGCGTAGCTACAAATACTTCGCTGAATCAATTACGAATCCGAAAGGCTTTCTCGGTACACGTGCAGATGGTGCAACAGCATACATGGGTGGTGCTACCCTCGATCCTAAGTAAGTTTTATTTTACTACCGTTATGAATAGATTATGGAGTTCTACGCATTTCCGGGGAATTAGAAGAATGCGTAGAATGCAAATAAATAATAGACAGTACGTGTTATACTATTTAGGAGATGAAAATTCTTGGTCCTACACTTTTAGCCGAGTTCATAAAAGTATAAATTTGGATAGATACTTGAGAGTCAATTACTGAATATATCTGTTTAATTATTTTTAACAATTTAATTTAGTTAGCTGGTGCTAATATATGTTAATTTCTTTACAGCGCTAAAGGAACCTATTACTTCAAAACTACCAGTCAATATCCTTTTGCTGTTGATGGATAAAATTATTCTTCACGTGTATTTTGAATATGTAAAGTATCAAACTCGAGTTGAGAAATAAATAACTATTAATAAGATGATTCGTTAAAATCTTCCTAGAAGAACTTCTATTTTTACTTACCGCAACCATATCTTCAATTGCTTGCGTCGATTTCGATCCAAGCATGACCATGCCCATAGCAATGCCCGCAGCTTCGCCAGTAACAGCATCGTCTTGATAAAGATTGAATTTCAATTGTTCGTATACATCTTGCCTATGCGATCCCATAGCGGCTAGACCCAAGCCTAAACAGCCTCCATGACGGACCATCTGTAAGAAAATCATTGCAGATTCTAAATATGTGACATTGTGTGGTTTCAAATTGAGATAAAATAACAATAGTGATGTATAGTTGCCCCAGACTGAAATCGATTTCTACCGAAGTTTCAAGTACTTAATAAAATTAAGAAAAAGATATGATATGATAGTAATTTAACCGGTTTAAGAATATTAAATCGCGGTTTCAATTGATGTTAAAATAAACTAGAAAAAACTTGTATATAGCTGACTACAGTACATTTGCTATTGGAATAAATGGAAATTACTTTGTATATATATAATTTTGCCCTTTACATATAATATTTGATACCTTAACTTATCAGTAATTTCAAGTTACTTTACCGCTCAATTGATTTTATGATCGCACTATGTCTGTACGGACCACTGTACCTCATTCTGTGCGTCCTTCAGCTGGCCAAGTAAGTAATCTGTAATTGCTGCGCCGTGGTTTGCATGGATGAGCCCTAACGCGTACAGACCACCTCCTTCGGAATAACCAGCTCCCGCACCAGTATCTCGCGGGAGATAAGACTGCATTAGAGCTAAGGCTTCTTGTTCATGACCTCTATGAATTACTCCTAAGGATGCCGTAGCTGTTAATTTTGCCCAATTTGTAGCTCTAGCCAACCATTCTAGATTATCTCTAAAATGTGAAACAAATAAAGTGAAAAATAAATATATTCCTTGAGAATATAATCCGCGTAAGATCAATTGAATACGGTGAGGTATATTTACCTTAAAAATTGGTCGCTAGTAGTTCCAGAATGCATGTATGCATTCGCGATTACGGTGGCAGTATGACAAATAGACACACGTATAGTATCTTTAGTATTTTTCAGTATCAGCATATCGGTATGATTACTACGAATAAGGAATTGGAGATGCAAATCGATGGAAATTTCTCCGCCTAATATACTTGACAAAGCATCTACGCGTTCTTGTTGCTCACGTTCTTCGGCATTCTATGCAAGTGAAATAATCAATTGGCATAGTGTGTATTACTATATAGTAAATGTTGTATAGTATTATTTTTTTAAACCATAAGGCTTACCAAACTTTCAACACTACGTTGAGATTTCTCTTCTGGAGCTGGCGTACTACTACTGTTTTCAGTCTCTGCTGTTGTTGCTGCTGCAGGCTCGGTGCTAACTTCAGTGGATGCTTTTACAGCTGGTTTTACAATTGGTTTAACCATAAGGGCTCCTGGGATAGGAGCTGTTGCTCTTAAAGCTTGTAAGACACGACCAAGGAACTGTTGAGTTGCTGATTCGTATAAGTCAAATGCAATTTGGTAGGCCATAAGAACACAATCTTGTGAGCCTTTACTGAGTCTGTCTAAAAGTTCAGCTACAGCTAATGGATCGTCCAGAAATATCAAACACTGACACATGTTAACATAGTCTGGTGTTCCCAAGTTACGATAAAGGCTCACTAGGCAACGAAGCACGGTATTACGAAATCCACGATTCTGAATAAGACTCATGACAACTTGGAACGCATAGGATAACATACCACTAACATCATCCTACAATAAACATATTAATAAATATAATTTTTATATTTATATTATATTACTTGAATAAATAAACATGTAATATAACTTACTGATTGCATAATTGCTGTTTCAAAGATATCCATCCTTCTTGTTTCAAGAGCAAGACCCAAAGCTTGCCGATATTGATTATCATCTAAACATCGTTGAAACATTCTGTTTACAATTCCTTCCAATCTTGGATCGACTCCTTTGCTGTTTGGTGGTAATTTTCCCTCAGCTTCCAACACACGTTGTTGAGTATAATAGTCAATACATTTAGCTGAAATAATACAGAATAGTAAAGAATCTCTACCCAATAAAATCTAATATTAACAGTCAGTAAAACACTGTTAATACCTATAGTAGTATCAACGTATTCATTGCGGGCATTAACATCAAAGAGTTCTCCAGCTCCAAGAGCATAAGTTAAAGAATCTTCAAAACTTCCTAAGTGATAATATACTTTACTAGCAACTAATGCAGCTAAGTCATGTTGTGGAAATGCCTTATCTTCATGAAGAATCTCACTGAAAAGTATAACATTCTGTTAAATAACATATAAAAATCATCTTCAAAAAAAGAAATGATGATATATACAGTACATACATTTTTTCTATGGCCTCAGAAATTTCAGGCCAAAATTCATCTACTATCATATCCAACTTCCTCAATGCAAACACCTTTAATTCAGGCATAGGCTCCTCAAGGAGGGAAATGATACCAGCTGAAATAAGATAAAAAAAACTGATTAATCAATTAAATTTAAAAAAAGTTAAAATCATAAAACAGAGCTCAATGTCTGTTAATATCAACTAAACGACAATATTTAAAACTCCGAATACAAAGTTATATAGGTTATGGCCCACGAGATTTGCAAATCATTGCATGTCTGATAATCAAACACAATGTAAAAATGTACTAATAAATTTTAAATAATAAAATCCAGATATACATTTACTATCCCACTTAAAACACATAATTTACCTGCTGATGTGATATTCATCTTCGCTTTCGTACAATACGTCTGCCTGCAACAAAGACTCCCAAAGAGAGTTTGATAGCAAAATAGCAAATACCGAACTACAAACTCATCAACCAAATTCAACTGAAATATGCTGCAAGCTGTTCTAACGGCTACCACAATAACATCGATGATAAAATTATCAAATTGTCAAAGTTTTTCACGTTTTCCCATATAGTCGCTTCTCGATTTTCGAAAAAAATATTTGATAGTAAAAATGATTACAACAAAGAATATTTATTATGAAATACCAAATTTGAAAATAATAAACTTCTGATTTTGTAAAGTTTAAACTTTATAAATGGTAGGACTGCATGATATGGCGTGTATTTTATAATGTTTACTCGAACGTTTACTTGAAATGCTAACCTAAGATATATATAGTTGTGACTGGGAATTGTTGTAAAAAGTGCAATTATAAGAGAAGTAGTTTTTAAAATGTCGGAGAGAGCGAAAATTATGAGCCACGTAAAACATATTCCAAAAGATGCTCAAGTTATAATGTCAATTATGAAAGACATGGGAATTACAGATTATGATTCTAAGGTTATAAACCAATTGCTCGAATTTACGTATCGTACGTAATTTATCATATTTACAATTTATTTAAAGTAATGTAGATGCAATGAAGTATATAATCGTGCATGATTTTGTATTTATGATTTTACATTTGGAAGTAAACTATAAAGTTATTTTCGGTTTAAATTTCGCAGGTTATGTTACTTGCATATTAGACGACAGTAGAATTTACGCAAATCATGCTAAAAAAAAATTTATCGATTTGGATGACGTTAGATTAGCAGTTAAGATGCAATTGGAACGTACGTTTACAAATCCACCACCAAGAGACGTGTTATTAGATGTTGCTCGGGCAAAAAACAACGTTCCACTGCCATTTGTCAAATCAAACAGTGGTTTAAGATTACCACCTGACAGATTTTGCCTGAATGCAACAAATTATAAACTTAAGAATGCAGCGAAGAAAGTAGTTGGGAAACCATTGCATTCTTTGGTTGGAAATAACATCCAAAGTGGTCAGTCTAAGATCAGAGTAGAAAGTAATAAATCTGGGCTATCCATAGTTAAAAGGCCTGGGACGCTTACAACAGTTGCCAGGACACAAAGCATTTCAATGCCAAAACCTGTCCTGAAATTTTCATCAGGTAAATGATACAGGAAAGTAAAGAATATACGATAGGAACTAATTTGTTAATTATATCGTATCACAGATCCCTTCCGGACCTTGCATTCCCAAACATCTATTCCCTCTATCCATATTTCATTAATACGTAAGATACAAAATTGTTTATTTAATAATAATAATATTTGCTATTATATTTTTCTTTTTGTTTATATTAATCGTTTAAATTTATAGCCACAACTGGAGGAACTACCGTAAAGGCACAAGTAGCTAAGCCAAAAATACAGATTTCTCCAGGACAAACAATGCCTCCTATCAAAGTAGAGATTGAAGATTCTATGAAAAGGAAAAGAGAAGATGATGATTATGATGTTTCATAGCAATAAAGGATGCAGATAGATTATTTTATATTTTTTGTTTGTATCGCTTTAATCAGTGTACATAGTATCAAAATGATTTCATCATTTTACGTAACGCTTCAATTGAATTGTATCTTTTTGAAATTGGTATATATTTTTTATTGGAAAACATTGTACAAATGTATACATAGTGAATTCAACAAATTGATATCCTACTTGCATATATTTATTATGTATCATCATATTTTGTGTACTATATTTCCCCTAAACATTTTCTAAACGGAAATTGTTAAAAGAATAATAGAGATATTTTTTGTTCAGAATTGTAAAATATTTCCACTGAACAATATAAGATGATAAACAGAAAAATATGATTAAATAAATTAACAGAATTTCTCAAATTCCAAATTATTTAGAAGGTAATTTATTTGGACGTTACTTTAAGCCTCGCAAATATACACATTTTATTCACCGTATTTGCACAAAGTCGAGGGCTGTTCACTACGGAATTCTGTATTCTTCATCTTCATCGCCCTCATCTTGTTCTACATCAGTTTCACCTTCTATGGCATACCCAGGAGTTGTTGGAGCAGGTAAAGATTCGTCACCTTCGTCTTCGCCTTCGTAATCACCTACATCTGCAGGTTCTACTTCATCCTCGTCTTCTTCTTCATCCTCTTCCCCCGTTTCATCTGGCCTTCGCACGTCTTCTACAGGAGCAATCTCTTCTTCGGCCAATTCATCTTCCGTTAGCTCTTCTTCAGGCTCTTCTGCTTCTTCCGCTACTTCACCCGCTTCGAAAGGTGGTGGTTCTTCGGTTTCAATCTTCTCCGGTTCTTCTCCTTTTTCTTTCGCCATATCCTTTTCCCGCACGCATTTTGCTCGCTGAAGTGGCTTGAAGAGTTTAAAATCTTCGGGTAATTCATCTTCCGAATAAAGTCTGTTTGGTAAAACATATTTTATCATTCTGTAAGCTTGACGCAAGAAAAGTTTCTTTAAAAAAGGTAGCTATTAATTTCATGCGTTTCGTATCAATATTGGAAAAACCAGATCAATTTCCTACCTGTCCGCAAAATAGATACGTCGAACCCTGCAGTTTGCGTGGATCTGTATGCGTGTAGTTTCGACATATTTGTCCCGTACGCTTCCCGCGTGAAGTCCGCGAGATTAAATTGAATTTGATTCCAACCACCGAATAGGCCGATCGGCATCGACGTGCAGAATGGTCGAACTCGCGTGGTGCTTCGAAAATTGCTCATATAATTCCAAACCTCCTGTGCATATCCTTGTCGTCGAGTATCTGTCGAATCAAAAATGAAATATACTTCTTTTCTACATTCATTGTAGTTCTAGGAAATGCTATTACTGCTATTGAAAAAAATACAGTCAGAAAAGAGCTTTCCTCATGAGACATTTACCGTTATTTTGAACGTGAAGTACTTCTTCATGTTCTTGATAATCATTATGAGGAACGGAAGTTTAATGCCAAGGACTTTCGTGGGACCACATGGGCAGAAGATGTACGTCGTCGTGACGTTGGTTCCGGCTATTTCCAGAGCTAGAGATTTCACTTCGTCGTCTGTTACTCTTCGAATGTATCCATTTTTCACCTGTTCGAGACGATTGATACTCGGAGCAAACAGATTAAATGCAATGGAATTTATTTTATTAACTTGAACAGATATAATATTTGGAGAAATTTAATGGCCATAAATCTGACAGTGAAACTATTTTTATTAATTTCATAAAATAGAGTTATCTTTTCTTATATTTTCTTTATATTGATGAACTTACGTGCATATCTCATAACTCTAACGGACGTGATCCGCAGCTGTACAAAACAGACATAAGTCCATGCTGATACTTGTTACGAAACATCCTACGTTTCTGCTCTCATCGAATTAATGAAAATAATCAAAAAGAGAAAGTATTATAATATTTTGATGTTAGAGTATCATTATCCCGTGAAAATGTCACGTTTAACCATTTGATACACGTAAAGTAAGAGAATTTCTTTGTTTCGCTTTTAGTCGAATCGAATTTGTTTTCTCTTCTGAGTTTGTGTGAATGTTTCGCGAATTTGTTTATGCCCTTAAATAAGGAAGGAAATAGACTTGCAAGTTTTATTCATAAATGCAAAATTTAGAAGAAGAGCTACATCGAAGCATTTTTGCATATATTTGCATATTGCTGGAGCAGCAATTTCATAGTCACGTGTTTTCCAAAATTTCGACATTATATATAAAGGTCCGAGATATAATGAAATACTCCATTCAGTAGTTCGCTTTTTATTATAGCTGTATTTAAATAGTTGTTCATGATTTAATGTAAATGAGTGCCTGATATTTATAACATTGGCCGTAGAAACGTGTACGTAATAGAGGTAATTAAATAGCTCCTCTTAGAAACAAAGATCGACCCTTGATCCCTCGAGATACAGAAAGGTACGGAGAGGAGTATATAAAGGCAGTTGCATGTGGACTGATATTTAGTTATGTTAAGTTTATTAGATGTGTGTGGATACAAAGAAACGCGTGGATAAATTGTAAGGTAGGAAAAAAAAATATATATATATATTGTGAATATTAAAGTACAAAGTGTGGAATACTATGTGAGTTGGCCCAGATCCGCACGCTAGCAGTGTTACCCTAAGACTGAAAAACCCTGAAGCCAACGTTGCATATGTACCGCTTATGGTTTGTCTTCGACGCAGTCTTTTGTCTATGCACTGTCGATGACTTCGGTGCTTGAGAAAACTAAAGACCAGATGTAGAGTTTTCTTAGAAGTGGCGACCACTTCGACAAGTCAGATAAATTCTACTTGTACCGTGGAGAAGTACGTTGAGACACACCCGAATCGTGGATCAATAAGTTGAGTTCGACTTAGACGGTGGAAGAAATCGCATTCGTCATCCCATTGACCGTAGATTCGTTATTGAGTCTAAGATCATTGTCATTCACATGCCGAGTATCTAATTACCACGATTACTTGTCAAATTCTGTCATAATCATAATTACACTGGTAAATATCTTCGCTCTTGCATAACAACAATGTTTAATCCATAGAAAGATTCGTTACACGCCTCTAAACTTAATGATAATCCGATATATATATATTTAATAGCGTAATATTTTTGGAAATCAGACGATCGATTCGTTAAAACTCAAGAATCGATTTTCTAAGTCTTCTTCCGTATCTCCTCAATTTTCCCGCTTTTAATCCCTCTTCTCTTCCACTTTCTAACTCTTAACTTGTCGCTCTTCGTCTTTGTTCAATTTTCGCTTCTCAAAAGCCTGTTTTATTTTCTCTCCTAAGTCTCCGTCCTTCTCAATTTATATCGTTCGATCGACTTCCAGTAAATATATGGAAAGTCAAACCTTCGGTTGGTGTACTAAATTCAATAGAATTTACACATATATATATATACTTTTAAGAAATAAATTAAAATATATTTAAAGCAAATAATTAAAACATTGCAATTAACTTAACTTGCCACTTCAGATCATGCATCCGTCAAAGTAAAAAATTTACCTTATTTCTCTAACTGCTTACTTACTTATGAAATAAATTTGGCCTTCATCCATCATTAGTTGCATTGGTCGTCAATCAACAGTTATATCGGTCTTTATCCATTATCAGTTTAGTCGGTTTTCATCAATCATCATTGGCTATCAGTCACCTACCAACTGTGCATTACTTGAGTGAAAAATTATTATTTCTCATCAACCTATAAAAGAGCGGCGAAACACGAAGAAGATGAAGTAAAACAACATCGCGGTGTGTGCAGTGAGTAGCGACGACAGCCATGGTAAATTTATCATTATCAAAACGTACGTATCAGAATTTTTTTAGATCGAAACACGGGAAAATCGAGTAACAACAGTAACGAAAGAAATCTTTTCAGTTTATCCTACGCTTCTTGCGACGTTGACCTATATCAATCCAATACTTAAAACGGATGGAGATGGACACGTAACTGACATTCAAATCAATAAAGACCCATTGCCTAAAAACCTCACTTTAGACACTTACTTGGACACGATCAGTTTCAAGTTATTCACACAGTTGGTATTATTTCATATCAATTTCCTTCTTTATGGAAAATCTTTATGTACAGTTTGCACATTTGAATTATCGAGAAGCGCATAAAAATTGGCAATCTAATTACGATTAATGTTTGAAAGATGAACTTAAAGACCAGTTAACTTCTTCTTAAAGAATTACACACATCGCTATCGTTTGCAGAAATGCGAATAAAACTGAAAGATAGAAATCCGTGAATCGGGAGAGCTAAAACGTGTTCTGTAGCGAAAAAGCTAGTACACAGATCATCTTATGTTTATTGAATATTCAACAGGCAGATTCAAAGTACATTCAACAGTTTAAATTGTATATCATTTTTAATCTAGAGATAATCCCACAAATGGTGATATCATAAAACTAAATGATGTAGAATCCGTCCGGAACAGTCATTGGAATGCAAGTAGACAAACCATTATAATCACTCATGGTTGGACCAATAGCGGTGAAAGTCCATCTTGTACAACCATACGTGACGGTAAATATGCAGATATGATGTGACCGTAAATTCGTGATATAATTGATGTTAGGGGAGGTTCGATGACTCGAACTAAGACGAAAATAAAGAACAACAAAATTACGTTTTACAATTACACGGTTTCGTTTTTCAAAAAAATTTGAGTTTCGAAAGTTGCCAAGTATACGGCAATATGAAATTGCGCGATCTAGAATTTTGAAAAGACCTCGTATTTCTAATCGCGAAGTAGGAGGAGATACGCAACTATGCTAAACGATGCAGCAAAGAATTTTTTATATTTAAATATTATAAAATAAAAAGGTTAATCTCGGCATATTTGACGCACGCTCGAATTCTGTTACAGTAGTTGATAGTGAGCCCATATTTTTGGCATCGGATACACTGAGTTGTGTTCCTTTTGTATCGTGAAGGTTCAAACCCTGTTTTGTCCAAAACTACACACTTTTTTTTTTTTAATTTTATTTTATTTTGGTTATTTTACAATTTGTCCTTATGGACATTTGGTAAAGTGTTATATCTTATTGGTGAAGAAAAAAATAAAATAAAAATAAATATAGCATGTGGGTGGCTACCCCCAGCGGGGTGCCAGCTTCGTTTTTTCTAAGTTATATCTTTTATGAAAAACTACACACTGAACGAGATAATTTTATTTTACATTTTAGACTCGGTCTTCCAATTTTTTATTCTTGTGTGATTAAGAACTAGGCAAATTCACGTATATTTGTCTAATTTCTAAATTCCAGTTTGTCGAAAATAAAGGCTACAACGCAACTTCGCTACTCCTGATTTTCGTCTCAATTTGAGCCATAGAAACTTCCTGGACTTCGGTTGTATCGAATTTAGATACCCATTTATACAATATGTGCACTGTCGGCCACAAATATCTATTGATAAGCTGCAACAATTTGACTTTGCGCGGTTCACATTATGGGACATATATAATACGAATAAAGTAACAGATTCATATTAAAATACTTGGAACATAAACGCAGTAAAAAGTATTCAGTTCTTAATCAATGTGAACTAGTGTCCTACAGCTTTTGAGCGGCAGTGACCATATATTCGATAATTTAAAATTAACTACGAAGAATATTTTTTGTTCTCAGGTTTCCTTAAGGTACGAGACTGCAACGTTATTATTCTCGATTGGAGTGAGATAGCATGCGACTTGGTTTATTCTGTCGTCGCAGATATCGTACCGTACGTTGCTCAACGTGCAGCTAGTTTCATAAATTTTATGCGAATTGAGGCTGGTTTGCAAACGTCCAACTTGAAAATTGTTGGGCATTCGTTCGGTGCTCAAATCGCGGGCCTGAGCGCACGAGAGGTAGGAAAATCGAGCCGAGTGGCGGAAGTTATCGGTGAGTAACGATATATTACTAAAGAGTCGATTGAAAGTTCTCCGAGAAATTTTAATAACAAATTAAGAACAGCAGAGTAGATTGATTTGTGATTAGCAAATGAAATATATGCAGAAAGATAAATGAGGCTTCTAAGATTCAACGATAAATTTTAAAATGTCGGAGATATGTCTAGATTGTGTTAACTCGTAAAACAGTACTTCCAAATTCTATATGCACTTTAATGTAAGTCGATCTCATGTCCGGCGAAATATCATTGCGATACAGTAAATTATACTAAATCTCTATGTATTTGTCATTATAGCTCTCGACCCTGCCAACGTAATGTTTCAACTCAAAAAACCTGGTGAAAGACTTGATAAATCGGACGCAGAAAATGTTCAAATTATCCACACATGCGCTGGACAGTTCGGTTATTATCTGTCTGTTGGTACTTCAGACTTCTATGCGAATGATGGAAGACATCAACCAGGATGCGGCATTGACTTGTTGGGTAGGGAACATACTACGGAATATTCTATCATTGACACACTTCGACTTAAAAAATACTATTTCTGTACCTCAGTCTTTTGTGTGTGTGTTTGTACAATGTTAAAAACGAATGTTATGAAACACAGGTATTTGCGCACATTTGCGTAGCTACAAATTCTTCGCTGAATCAATTACGAATCCGAAAGGCTTTCTCGGTACACGTGCAGATGGTGCAACAGCATACATGGGTGGTGCTACCATCGATCCTAAGTAAGTTTTATTTTACTACCGTTATGAATAGATTATGGAATTTGACGCATTTCCGGCAAATTTATAGAATGCGTAGAATGCAAATAAATAATAGACAGTACGTGTTATAATATTTAGGAGTCTTTAGGAAAATTCTTGGTCTTGCACTTTTAGCCGAGTTCATAAAAGTATGAATTTGCATAGATACTTGAGAGTTAATTGCTGAATATATCTGTTTAATTATTTTTAACAATTTAATTTAGTTAGGTGGTGCTAATATATGTTAATTGTTTACAGTGCTAAAGGAACCTATTACTTCAAAACTAACAGTCAGTATCCTTATGCTCTTGATGGATAACATTATTCTTTCAAATATTCAATATTTGGATGTATTTTGTACATATGTATTTCAATACTTGTACAGATTATGAAGGAAATTAAAAAATAAATAGCAGTTGATTTTATCGTTTATTGAAATTCGTGTAAGAGAACTTTTATTTCCACTCACTGCCTTTATTCAATTCCTTGAGTTGATTTGATCGATGTCGAGCAGAAGCCATCTTAATCCTTTCGCTGCGGGCGATTTCTTCGCGGCACTCCCGTTGAACGAGCCTTCACGCCAAAACAGTGCAAGCGAGAAAGATTGTCTGCGGTCGCGTTTACGTCTCACTGTAAAATCGAGCTGCTCTAACGGTATTTTTCGAAGAAAAAAATTTCCTCGAAACAAACTATTAATAATTTCTTAACACACTCACTTTTAATTACAATTTAGAAACGAATAACATTACAGAATATAATAATATGATATAATATAATACAATTGTACGATACTAATAGCTTTTAATAATGGTATTGCGTGTGGTATTTTTCGCAACATAGTATTTCACATAGGCCAACATTGCAAATCTCGCACTGGTATCGCAATTTGATCCACAGTTTCCATCGATCGATTGTAATCGACAACACACTTCAGCTTTTTAATTAATTTTTGCATGCGATAATGATGTTTCGTGTCAACCAATTCTTCATTGTGGAAAGAGGACAACATATACACTGCTCTCTTGTTTTATTGTTAATAAAAGGCTTGAGGATGTACAATACTCGTCGTATGTACAATACGTAATCTATAGCCGCTCGTAGTACGTCTTACGGATAGGATAAACGTCACTTTGTTTTAATACAAATATATGTTGCAGCAAATACATAAAGAAATTTTTGTAAAGTATGTTTAATTCGTTAAATATTATCATTTTAAATTAATTACATCTTTTACAGATAGAGTGAAACGACTGCGATAAGGAATTCACATAATCGCATTTCCAGCTATGCATATATTTAAATGAAACATGTGTTGCAATGACAATGAGTATTTGCGAATGTGAAGAATATTTATGAACATTTCTTTAGTATTTTTTTCTGTTTCATACTTCACTAACAAAGTAAGTACATATAATGTTTATTAAAAAAATATAATTTATCATATACTTAAGATAAAAAAATTTAACAAAAGTTATTAACCTTTTTGTAATCTTTAATCAAAATCATTCACAATGTCGAAAATTTCTTAATCCGTGAAATTTATCTTACTTTAATCGTTCGAAAAAGTTTAATAGGTCGTCGTGTTAACAAGTTCGTTTCTCGATTGTATCACAATTTTCATACTAACCTGTCTAATAAAATTTCTGAATCACCAGTAGCCGGTCGCCGCCATATCCTGAAAACAGACAAGAAATTTAATTAACGTGCGTCATATATAGTCCATTGAAACTGCGGTAAGAGTTTCATCGCGTGCTGTCGTTTCGGGAAATAGACGCAGAGCACGAAGGATATTTATGGAAGCGCTATCGAGTCCTCGAGGGGTTGGTTTCTCGTTTCTGTGCGACGGTATATTACGCACCGCTCCTAGGAGCCATGAAAATTCCATTACAATTACGCAAACATGTCGCCAACAACTTCGTTACCGCATCGATTAAACCGTGCACGGTTTCCTATTTCGTTAAGTAATTGTGTCCTGCAATCGATAAACGGTAGTTGCAAACACATGTACCAACGACGAACTTTTGTCCTTTCGTCTACTCAGCTATCATCTCATCAAAGCTCGTTGTACAAGCTTCCAGCAGCGCATATGCGTGCAGGTCGCCACAGCGAAAAAGACGTCTCCGTCCAAAGGAACGAGCGCCGTACGAGCTATGAATAATCACCTTCGAACTTATTGATATTTTCTGGAGAGTATGCCACGCGAAGCATGTGGTTCGCAAAAGTGCGAGTAGGACGCGGCGAGGATGAAGAAGATGCGCTGGAATCCTCGTCAAACCCACAAGCTCGATACGTGCAGTCTCCATGTGTACAGCTAATCGCGAATTCCACAATTTGCCACCTAACAGACGCACTATAATATTGTGATGGCATACGTAAAGCAATCCAGTGATCGCTTTGAAATGCTAACTTCGCTTTTTCCAAAACCTTCTATCTTGTAAATCTTCTAAATCGTGTTTCTAGCACTCGGTGTCGCGATGTTACGGTGATATTGGGGTGTTGCACTTTTCAAGAACGCGAACGAACGTCTTCGTACATCTATTTCATATCACTGTTCCTTGATCCGTGTTGGTTCTTTATATACTATCGCGAAAGCGTGGACCGTACGTGAGGAAGGTTACTATAGCAGAAGACAGAAAAGAAAGAGCGGTTCTATGTGTCGTGTAGTCGCGTTAATAAATCTTTGATCTTTCTACCTAGATGTAATAGTTTGTCGCCGTGGGACACGGGACAGGCGGGACAAGCCGTCTCGGGACGATTTTTTGAACTTATTTTCCTTGATTGAATTCGACAAAATAGTAATTAATAGTTTATTAACGAATAGATATTGTTTCGTTCACTCGCGGAGAGACGCGATGGCGAGGAAGCACGTCAACGGGAGTCGTAAATTCCCGTTACGATTAGACGATCGACGCCGCGAAACGATCGATCCCCTATTCCGATCAGGATAATAGAGGTAGTTAAATTGAATATGACACTGATATAACAAATTATAAGTTACAGTTTATTCCAACAACTTCGTAACGAATATAGTTACACTGGTGCGTATGTACAAGTAAAGTAGGTGACTGATCCAAAGGTGGAAACCCGGTCAAAGGTGTTGACCGTTCGAAAGATGCAAAATCAGTATGGTTCGGTGACGATGCTGTGGCGGAGGAAAGCTAGGCATGGGTGTGTCTAGCGCACGGAACCATCGGATTTGTTGATGACAATTTTGGCTAGGAAAGTGAGGGCATTAGACGTTGCTTCTGATTGGATAATAGACAGCTGGTGGACTAGGAAGGGTCTTAGCTGTCCTCGAGAGAAAGTCGCTAATGGAAGATACTGAACGCGAGAGAAATCAACTTCCCCATATCTTCCCGTAGTGGACAATAAACTATTCGGTGAAAGAATATTTGGTCGTTCTGAAGGACCTTAAATAAAAAATGAATGGAATTTATAGAGGGTACTTGAGACTATTAAGGGTACGCGATAAGGATGTGAAGACATCTGATTGCCATCCTGTCCGCGACGTGCGGCCCGGTCCAGCCAGAGAGTCGTAACGGCCGACGTAACAGATATGATAGCGATTAAAAAAGAATAAAAAATCACCACCATTCACCTTGATAGAAATGTAATTTTAATGTACCTGAGACATTATCGTTCATTTTTCATTATAAAAATTGATAAACATTGTACGTGTAATTGAATGAGAAATAAATGTTAAAAACCTAAATTGTTTTGAAGTATAGTCTTGCATGATAATATTTTATCCTGTGCTTGTTATCTTTATACCAAACGTTAGATGTATTAAATGAGATTACATAATACTCTTTATAAAAATTCCTTCGTAAAGGTTGTATCGTTATCATCATCAACTGCTACTAGATAATACTCTCTCATCTGACGAATGAATTTTACCCTTTGATGTTAGATTTACAGGACTCTTTGAAGT
Organism: Bombus pascuorum; assembly: GCF_905332965.1. NCBI lineage: Eukaryota > Metazoa > Arthropoda > Insecta > Hymenoptera > Apidae > Bombus > Bombus pascuorum. Next base: position 14,777,987 of record NC_083494.1, on the reverse strand, counting down.
ACACAAAGTACTCTTATACCTTACTTATCTCTCCACTATTTCTTTTTCTCCAAACAATATTTTCTACAAATCTCCATAATCTACGCTGGTAAAACCTTACGTTTTAAAACTCAATTCTGGTCTTGATAAAATTATCCAGCCATCTTACTTTCTTAAGAATGCTGTCCGTAATGACCCGATAACCTGTAACGACCTGATAACGTTCAATTTTTTACGTCGATTAAAATCAATACCCGAGAACGCGAGATGACACGTAAGTGGAACAGTTTCCACTTGTTCCATAAGAAACAACGTATTATATTTACGTTGAAGAAGGTACATATTTTTGTTGGCATTCTACCTACATCAATGGTTAATTCATAAGAGTTGTTACATCCAAGATATCATCATTCTTACTAGTGAACCGAAGATAAGGAAAGATTGTTTCGAGTAATACAATGAAAGAACAAATAGCAAAACAGAGTTCGAGATGAAACGACGTAAAAGAGATTTGTCTATGATAATTTATGGTAAGCCATCGTCTGCGTGTACAAGTTTCGAATCAACAAACACGCTGTAAATTACTACGCTGCGACTATCCTAAATTAGTTCGTAGCATTGTCTCACAGTATGATGTCTCACAGAATTGTTGTTGTCAATGGAAGGAAACTGGAACCAGTGCCCCAAAAAAACACTTTCAGGCTCTTAGGGGATGACGTATATATTTGGAATTTCAATTATTATCGAAATATCAGATGATTAATATATGCCATAAAACAGGAATTTCAGAGAAACATTTAAAAAATAATTAAACTGAATGGGAGCACGGGTTAGTTCTGATGGAAATCTCGCATTGTTATTATAAATTCTCCATGTCAACCATCGATGGTCACATCTCTTTCTAAGGGAAACGAGTTAACAGTGATTTCGTGAGTCTAGAAAACGACGAACGTTCGATGATCGCTTGAAGGTATGCAATTTTTTAATCGTTCGTATCTCTAAAATTATTTAATCAACGAGTATCCACATACAATATTTCGAACCTAGCGTAATCAGTAAAATGACGTGTGAAGTCTACGGTGAAATATATTTGACAGTCTTTGGAAATTTAAGATAGTCTCGAGCATAAAGCTTGTTGGAAAAATAGTTACTTTGTCACGAAATAAATTATTTTTAATGACAGTTTGCACGATAGTACGATTCATATTAACGATGCTACAACAATTTCGATTCTATAACAATCTATGAAGAAAACGATGCTTAGTCTCTGAATAGTTTAATCTTTTGGCCGTCTAATCACGGGTTGTAGTAATTTTTTCTAAAAACAACTAAAATGAGGAAGAAATCGTGAATTACAGTTTTGGATCTGAAAATTTTCAAGGATCACAAAATCGCAAGTCATGGATGAGATAATAACGATTATGGTAATTTCCTGTAGAAACAATTAGACCGAAAAGGAATCGTAAATTGCAGTTTTAGATGGATCTTACAATTTTCAGACGAATTCTTACAATTGACGACAGATCGTGAGTGTAATTATCGAAAATATACTGACACGTGTACCGAAAAAGAAACGAATTCTGTTATTATCCATGATGATGATAATTCACCTTAATAACGAAAGGTGCTGCAACATCTGATTACGATCTCTCGTCTAAAAAAATTGCAAACACCTGTTTATTACGTAATTAGTATCTACCGATTGTTTCGAAAACCTTAGAGCTATTAATTCATTAACTAATCAATTAAAATAGTAGCTATTAAGAACAATTTACGTATGACCAAAATTTCCATCATAATGAATTACGTACAACGTTCACATCTGTTCACAGACGGTCCAAAAAGCTTGAAACAGATATAAATAACTAATTCGTGGCGATATACTTCATTGAATACATAGTTCCCTTACGGAGTAACTTGTAGCAGGTAAGCAAAGTAAGACTAAAATAAGCGATAGCTTCGATAAAAACACAGAGCAGATAATTAATTTTAGATACAGCACTATTATTGTTCCTTGTATTACTCGAGATAGTTACGTACCGTTTGACTTCAGATCCAAATTTTGAACAGTTTAAAAAGAAGCTTAACATTCAAAGTGAACAAATTTAAATTATCTATTTTCGAGTGAATATAAATATTTGAAGCAAACGTGGTCAAATCAAAGATTCAAAATAAATAGCAGAATTCAGATTTTGGAGAATTAAAAGATATTTTAGTACATATAATATTACAAAATTTATACATATACTTCTAAGAAATAAATTAAATTATACTTAAAGCAAGTAATTAAATATCTTTGCAATTAACTTAACTTAACTTCGTACTTAACATCGTGCTTCCTTTAAGATGAAACAATTCACCTTAATTTTCTAACTATTTGTAGAAGATTCATCGGTGTGAGTCGGCCATCATTCATCAGGTGAGTATCAGTTTCTTATCAATTGTGCAGTGCTTGAGTAAATAATCATTGTTTCGTTCAAACCTATAAAAAGAAGCGGTAAAAAAAGGAAGCTGAGAAGTCGATCTATACCGCGGTGCGTATAGCGAATCACGATGACAGCCATGGTAAATGCATCATTAGTACTGTGTTAGTATCAGAATATTTTTCGATCGAGAAAAATCGAATAACTTAGTACGAAAGACATTTTTTTTCAGTTTATCCTACGTTGCTTTCGACGTTGAGAGAAGCCAATTATACGATTCTACCAAACAAAGAAGGAAACCCGGCTCTGGTTAAACTCGATAACGCTTTACTAAGTGAAGCAGACTTGCTCCTTTTCGGTGCCAATGTGGAAACGATCAGTTTCACGCTTTACACGCAGTTAGAATTATTTCATATTAACCTCCTTCTTTATAGAAAATTCTTATATACATTTTGTACATTTTTGTCGTAAATCTACTTACGGGAATTATTACCTTTAATTTTTTAAATCACAGCAAAACACCGTAACGAATTATATCTTTTCTTCTTAACGTACAATCAGAGTTCCTATTCAAGCAGGTTAAATTTTAAGAAAATAGGAAGCTGCGATTTAATGTTATAAAATTTGCTTTATCCATAGGGACGCATAGCTAGAGAATTTTTAACCCTGTTACATTCTTTCGATCATTTTTAACCCAATTATATCTTTCCAACGTTAGAAAACATGTTCGATTTGAACTTAATATACGAGAAAGCTATTTTGTTCGCTAAAATCAGAGTAAGACCGAAATGTGCAAAAATGTGCAAAATGTGGGTTAAAACTTTGTTTCCAGCGAACAAACAACTGTGTTACATGAATATACATTCGAAATACGTTTAACAGCTTCGCTTAAACATACTATTTATTCTAGAAAAAACAGTAAAAATGGTGAAGTCCTAAACTTAAATGACGTAAACTCGGTTCGAAAGAGTAATTGGAACGCAAACAGAGAAACCATCCTAGTCACTCACGGTTGGAATAGCAACGGTCAATCTGAATCGTGTACGCTCGTACGCGATGGTAAGTAAAGTATCATCGATGTAATAGAATAATTACACCGTGAGCTAAAATTCGTGTCAGATAATTAAAGTCAGTAGAGATCGTGTGATTCGAAAATAAAAAATTGGGAACAGCGAAATTACGTTGCCCGTTTGACCTTACGAAAAAATCGAGTTTGGAAGCTTGGCAAGACTATGACAAGACTATGACAAGCAATACTACAAGATATATTGACCTATTCGAAGCTTCCTGTGAGTTTTATCTTTTACGTAAAATTATGCACATTATACAGGCTAATGACCGAATATTTTAACGCCACGAAATGCAAATGAAATTTCTGGTTTCTCTCGTCTCGAAATGGTATAACACGAGACATTTGATAATATAATGTATAATTATCGATCGTATAGAAGCAGACAATTAGTGCGAAATTATTCTACGTGCGAAAAATAAATCAAAACTATAGAATAAAATTTGTTCGCTTTAAAATTCGTTTTCGAAAAAATTCCATTTGTCAAGTATACGTGATCGAACGTATTCGAAGTCTATCTTCTTCAAAACGTGGCCTTAAACGGGACAACTTTATTCTATTTTTTGGGCCTGTTTTTAAATCTAGAAAAGTATTCTATGATATATATCTAATCGGGCATAGATATCTATCGTAAAGCTCTAACAAATTTTAATTCGTTTGTTATTAAACATCGTGAGACAGGTACGATAACGAAAAAATAACAGATTTATATTAAAAATACTTCGAAACTAAACATAGTAAAAATTATTCAATTTGCATAGGACATCAGCAAGTATCCTGCTACTTGCGAGCAGCATATCTTTGATATTTTATATTATATTTTAATGTTATGACAAGCAATAATCTTTTTTTTGTTGTTTTCAGCTTTCCTTAAGGTCCGTGACTGCAACGTCATTGTCGTCGATTGGAGCAAGATAGCAGATCACAAGGATTACATCGCTGTTGCAAAGAACGTACCACGCGTAGCTAGCCACGTAGCTAGTTTCGTGAATTTCATGCGAACTAGCGCTGGTTTGCGCACGTCCAACTTGAAAATTATTGGACATTCTCTCGGTGCTCATGTCGCGGGCTTGTGCGCACGAGAGGTAGGAAAATTGAGCCGAGTGGCGGAAGTTGTCGGTAAGTAACGATATATTATTAAAGTGGCATTCTAAAGTTCTCGAAGAAACATCAATAGCGTTGATTTTAACGTCAAGTTGAAAACGTCAGATTGATTTGGTTTTGCAAATGAAAAATAAGCAGAAAGATAAATGAGGTTCACAACCTTGGACGATAAATTTAAAAATGTCAGAAATATGTTTACATTATGTTAACTGGAAAGGAAACGTTTTTAAAAACATCATCGTACAACAAAACGAAATTATGATACAGTAAATTATACTTAAATCCCTAAATATTTGTCATTTCAGCGCTCGACCCTGCCAAGCCATTGTTTGAAAACAAAAGCGCCGGTGAAAGAGTCGATGTATCGGACGCGCAAAATGTTCAAGCTATTCACACATGTGCCGGATATTTGGGTATGGATATCTCTATTGGTACTTCCGATTTCTTTGCCAACGATGGAAGACATCAACCAGGATGCGGCGATGATTTGTTAGGTAAGTAATATGCTTACAGAATCGTCTGTTACTGATCATTTTCGATGTAAAAAATATTATTTGCGCGGTTGTGTGCGCGCGCTTGTATATGCGATACTAAAAATGAATTTTATGAAACACAGGATCTTGCGCACATGGACGCAGTTACCAATACTTCAGTCAATCTGTTATGAATCCAAAAGCTTTCCACGGTGTAGCTAACAATGGTGCAACAGCGTACATGGGTGGTGCTACCCTCGATCCTAAGTAAGTTTTATTTTACTACTGTTACTGATAAATTATGAAGCTTTAGGCATTTCCGGGAAATTTAAAGAATGCATAGAATACAAATAAATAATGGACAGTACATGTTATAATATTTAGAAGGTGAAAATTCTTGCCTACGTCGTACACTTTTACCTGAGTTCATAAAAGTATGAATTTGCATAAATACTTGAGAGCGAATTGCTAAATATATCTGTTTAATTATTTCTTAAAATTTAATTTAGTTAGCTGGTGCTAATATATGTTAATTTCTTTACAGAGCTAGGGGAACCTACCACTTCAAAACTAGCAATTAATATGCTTATGCGTATTTCAATAATTGTAAAGTACTTGTACAAATTAAGAAATAGATTAAGAAATAAATAGCATTCGATCTTACTATGGCTTGAAATTTTTATAAAAGAACTTTTATTTCCACTTACCCCAACTATATTCTCGGCTATAGCGATGCCCGCAGCCTCGCCAGGAACAGCGTCATCTTTACAAAAATTAGTTTCAATTGTTAATATTCATCTTCTTGTGCTAAGATTGTAAGTGTACATTTTTGTATTGTTCCAAATTGAGATAAGAGAACAATAGAGCGACTTATAGTTGCTGTAGACTAAGATCGACTTTCATCGAAGTTTCAAGTTCTGAATAAAACGTGAGAAAAGATACGACGTGATAGTAATTTAACGCATTAAATAGCGGCTTTAACCGATACGCAATAAAACTAAAAGGACCGTCGCTAAATATTAGGTTGTCCGATAAATTTCTTTCGTTTTACGAGGACATAATAATCGCACAAGGTTTTGTTTTATATTATTTTTGTTCTGTTGAGATAAACACCGCGACATTTCACAAACTTGGCTTCACGTTTGTACGAAGGTACACTGTTGTAAAAAACATGTTTGCGAAAGAAAGACACTTTCCGGACAACCTAATCTTCACTTTCTGTCAGAATGATTGTAAATTTCCCTGTAATATTTATTTTTTATCTTTCCAACTAGTAGAAACGAACTTCAATCACGTAATGGCAATTTCCCGCGGCAAACAAATATGCAACAATCCATTTAAACAATTTCCAGGTATTAAAACAATTTATCCATTTATATGATTTTTGGTATCAGTTTACTTTTCTTATTCGATCGTGTCGAGTACAAAGAAGCATTTACGATTTTCGCTAGTCTTTGCGGAACACGCGAAATCGATCAGCGAGTATGTCACACACTCAAGGAAACCAAGAGTCCTGTTTTGCGGCCAAGTTTCAGGACAAAATACAACACACACAAGAATACACAAAAATCACGCACCAATGCGACTTAAACCCAAAAAAACAAAAAAATAAACGCAAAAACCGAAAATCCACGACACATATTAGACCATGGCTACGTCGTACCGACGCGTATCGGTACTTTTGCCTAAACACACTATACTCAATTCATTGTTTATTGTGAATCTCAAAAATGTACAAAAAATCAAATATTGGCTAAATAAACTATTTAAAAAAAAAAAAAAAAAAACACTCAAGGAAGCCAAGAGTCCTGTTTTGCGGCCAAGTTTCAGGACAAAAATACAACACAAACAAGAATACACAAAAGCTCCGCTGCCCTGCGGCTTAAATCCAAAAAACAAAAATAAACACAAAAACCGTAAAACCACGACACATAATATACTATATATACATACTATATATACTATATAACACACTTTCCTCAAATTCATTGTTTATTGCGAATTTCAAAAATGTATAAAAAAACAAATCTTGGCAAAATAAACGATTTAAAAAAAAAAAAAAAACACTCAAGGAAACCATCCGCTCAGTAACCAGATAGACCGAACACCCTGCATGCCACATCTGTTGAAACAATAACTAAAAAGGCCCCTCCAAAGGGACTAGACCCGCGGTAGAAGGACCTTCCTAACCAGCGCTAAAACAGTCCGTTGTAGCATCTCGAGTCAGTCTGTCTTAACATTCCGAAGCACGCTGTTGTAACCGTCACTCTGTCAGATTTCTGCAATAAATCTCATCGTCGCATACGAAGTTCTATTTTCTTCACCCTATTCGTGAAAGAATCATTTCGTTCGAACCGCGACGCGAGGAGATCACCGGCGATCCGTTGATTTCGCGATCTTTTGTGTCTCCGACGTGACAAGTACGTCAAGTGGATTTTCCACTATGCGTCTAGCACGGCAACATGTATGAGTAGAAATTTTCTATTTGCTAGGCATATAATAATGTTTGGCAAAAATATAGCGTTATAAGATGTGCTCTTAAAGGAAATGCCTCACCTCGCAAGATTACACTTTCAGATGGTACGTTTAACACATTTCCTTCCAGACCTGTCTTTAAATTCGGATTGTCAAAATTTGCACCATCTGATCGACTTTCTCAGCTTCCAACATTTGCGATAATGTGATGCAGTATTCGTGATGAACTAACACCGGCAGTGCAACGTGATATAACTCTTCATGCGACTTATGATAGATGTATGCAAAAGTTGTAGTCTTTTTTTCAAGTGTTCACGTATAATTACTTTTAATTGATACAATTTCTTGTCTTTTCCTGCAACTATCTGAAACGACAGGTTCGTGATCGATTGGTGTCCATAACCTCGCGAAACAGCGAGCGCGATGACGATAACGTTGGGTCGCACGTGGCTCTAATCGCTGATTTATGTCCACTTTCGAAATACGAAAGAGTTCCAATGTTATTTCGTCACAACGAAATTTGAAATTCGACAGAAAGCTAGAATTCTTTCAGCTATTTCTCCGAAATTTTGAGTAGATAATTTTTTTTTTCTAAAACTACCTACAGTACACAAGAAACTAATGATGTAATAAAAACGTAAATTTCGCCTTAGAAGCTAAGCGATTTGAGAGAAGACACTATTTATATTATACTTAGTCATTTTTCCACAACCTTGACAGCTCAATGTATAATTAATCTTCCGAAGATAAATTCATTGCGGCAATGAAGCGTGTAAAGAAGCAAAAAAATCATTTTAAATTTAAATACGATCTTTAAGCTGTAGTAATTTATCAATTCCCGATGAAACTTTGATAAGTTGATATCGAATTGATTAAAGTAAAGTCATTCTTCTCTAAAAGAAACAAATAATCGTGCAAGGCAGAGATTATGTCTTAATACAATATTTCTTTTAGATGTCAATTTAATTAAATGCAAACTTCATTCACTAATCCTCGTATGATCGCTCAATAACAACGTGCGCGTTTCACTCCACCTGAATTTTGATCGAGAATAGCACACTGTTTCAATAACGATATAAATAACTTTATAAATAGTCACTAGAAATGAAAGAAATACACGACAGCAACGACCTGCTGGTTCGTAATTGAAACAGAAACTCCGACACAACTGTGACTCGATGAGACCATCAAAGAGTAACAAAAAATAGCTTGTTTTATCTCGAAGATTATTAAACAAAGAGCTTAATAATATAAATGGTTTGTATTGTAACACTGTCCTATGTTACGTAACATAACAGCGTTTCGACAAAAGTAGACGATCTCTATTAGGTCGTCCGAAAAGTTTCTTTCGTTCTATAAAGAAATAATGGATATGCAACATTTTCCGTTTTGTATTATTTTATCAGATACGTATGATCCATTTTGTTCTATCAAAATAAAGATCACAACGTTCGACAGATTAGGTTTCATGTTTGTATAAAGATGCGTCGTTGTAAAAGACGTGTCTGTAAAAGAAAGACAACCTAATACATAATTTTTACAAATACCAACTTTAATCTTGTTCTTTATTCTACTTTATTGTTTCGTTTAATGCACTTCACGATGATGGACGTTTTCACATAATCGTCGTTTTTGGGAAGAGATTGTTTTAAAAACAATGTTCTTATTCGAACGATCGTTTCTTTATTTATTGAAATACTGGAAATTCTACCTTCTTTCGCAAGTATTACAAATCCTGTTGATAAAAATCTCGAGCTCTTACAAATAATTTAACCCTCTCTTCAAGTACCTGTTCTTGAACAATACTGGGCACACGCTCGGTTAAACACTGTGTATAAATAGAGCCACGATGATACGATAAACGTACGCCAGACAATACGTTAACATCGAACGGTGATCACCTACGATAAGCTATCTATTGAAAACCTTCGCGAATCTTTTGATCTCGCAAGCACGACTTATCGTCTTAAAATCTCAAATAAAAAATAATCAGGAAATCAACGACAGTGATCTTCTGCGTAGAAACTTCCGATCCGATAAAACTGAAATCTCTCGTCAACTCGGATCAATATTTAGATACGGTAGGATGCTGATTATCGAGATAGTCAACAATATGAGACGAAAAGAAACACAAATAATATGAATCAGGTTGATACATTATACCGGGACGTCTAAAAATAAATGACATTTTAACGTTTCTTCCTTAAATAAACATCTTTTTTTATTTACTAGATTATTTACAATCAATTCTCATACGGAATTTTAAGTAAATTTTTTGGCGTGATACTGTAACTTGGATTATAAAAGTTTATAATATGTTTGATTATAGTTGAATCTAATGCTTCGATCTAAGGGGTATCTCCTTTTTAATCTGCGAATCTGATCCGTCGTGTTAAATAAATGGGTAATTAATTAACTCCTATATTATATCTGTTTCTGAACTTGGATATTTCTTCTTTGACTGTGGGTGTCTGAAGGTCGCGATGTATCGTTTCGTTGGTAACATACCAAGGTTCATCTATTAAGGATCTTAGGATCCCCATAGTTGGATCCCATAGGTCCAAATAGGTTTCAATATGTCTTTGTATAGCATTATTTTACTCTGCATGTTTAAGTTGCAGTGTCTACCAAAGAGCCAGTAGAACTTTTTTAGTTTTTTTTTCAGTTTTTGGGATTTATCTACGATGTGCCGTAATTTTTGACTACTACCATGCCCAGATATCTGACTGAATCTTTGTTTGGTATTAGAATTTTATTTATGGTCACCTGTGGGCATTTGTGGAACCGTTTTTCCATAAGGTCTAGACCTCGCTGGACAGTTGAGGAAGCAATCATCGGGTCTAAGTGGGATGATAATAAAACTGTGTCATTAGCAAATATCGCTGTTGAATAAACACGAAGTGCAAAATCCAAATTTTTTCGCATAATATTTAACGTAGCCTTACTTTCTAACAAGACTAAATAAGATAAGGCTACGTTATAAAATTTTTTATTTTAAATGAGCAAAATACCTTGGTTGTCCGAAAAGTTTCTTTCGTTTCATAAGGCGATGATAAATAAACAACAACTTCTGTTTTATATTATTTTATTGAATTAGCTATGATCCATTTCGTTATATTTCCATTATTATGTTCGTGCATAATTCAATACACTAATATAAAACAAAAACCATTATGCGTCTATTATTTCTTTATAAAACGAAAGAAACTTTTCGAACAGCCCAATAAAAAGGAGAACGTTGAATGATAAAGTTACACGGTGTATACTCAGGAAGGACTGGACTGTTAAAAATTTCAAAATACAAAATTCCTCTTCATTTATAGATCATAATAGTTCAGAAAAATTCTAATAATCACTGTAAGAAACACAGCAAATATATATTTGAGTAATCGCTAGAAGGTATATGTCGAGACGCGCGAATGCGAGTTATGCGTAGAATATCAAACTTGCGGAAAAGACAGCGATAGTTAGCTGGTCACTTTGAGGGATTCGCATTCCGCAATGTCATATTGATTCCACTGATTCTTTATTGGTACTCACCTGAACACCTAGAGGAGTCCTATACTTACGACCGAATATAATCATTTGTAATTCATAATAAACCTGAAAACATTGAATCTTGATAACTCGTATTCCTCATTTTATAAAAATATCACGTTATATTTTAACAATTTAATATCTAGTTATAATATATATATATAGTATATAAATTTTTGTAGGAATACGAAAGTAAATCATATTCTAACGCGAGGCTTTTATTTTTCTATGTGTACTGATAGCATTAGACAAGCAGATAAATTTCAAAATATACAGAATATTGTTTTCTAAAGAACAATATACGCACCAAATATCAATATTGAATCGGCACAAGTAAATAATTTGTATTTAGCACGCATTTCTATTGTTTATCCGCAGCTGAGGTATAATTTGTAGAAAAAAAACATACGAAGTGTATAATTTATGAAAAGGAAACTTAATAATAAATTTCAATGTCCTTAAAATTCTATTAAAAACAAGGACCGAGTGTTTTTCTCCTTAGTTTATATTCAAGTTTAATAATTTTTACACAGTTACATAAAAATTATACGATGGAATTAATAGAAAAAATTAATAATTCAAAGGAATCTACGTAATTTTTACAAACACATTCTTCCAACTAATCATTAATTCATTACCTCTCCAAAGAAAGAAAAAAAGGATCCTTTCGTTTATCGCTCACATAGTTTTCTTTTCACTTTGTCTTTTATCGTATTATGGAAACATATAAAAACATAGAATCTGAAGAACATTCGTCTCCGTTACACTTATCTTAACGTATTTACCTAGAAAAAACCTATAGGCTTCTCAAGAAATCGAGAATGATAATTCGCATGATCTTAAAGAATATTTCGAAGAATCGTCATGTAACAGCGACGAGATTTATACGTGGATAAACATTTTCATCGATATTACCTGAAAAATACATTGTAATTTTTTACTCCAACGATAACGAGGTAGCACGAGACGAAATTAGGTCGGAGACAGGTGAAACAACGCTGACAAATCGATGGGGTTAGTCCTGCACCTATCTTTTCGTCGCCAGTATTTGCGAAGGAGAATCTGGCAAATAAATGAGCCAAAATTATGCACGAGTCTCTCTAGGAAAATATGGCATTGCTCGCAACGAAGAATTACGATGAAAAATAACTGCAACCAGTCGTTGAAAAAAGACCCTTAGCGGATAACGCATATAATTGGAATTCTAATTATTATCCGAATATCGGGTACCTGACACGTGCCATAAAGCACGAATTTCCGAGAAAAATAAAGAAAGATACTTAACCATAATGGGAACAAGGCTGAGATGATTAATATTAGGTCAGTTCTGATAGAAATCTCGCATCGTTATTATAAATCCTACGTGTTAAACATGAAAACAGACACATCTCTTTCTAGAGGAAACGAGTTAACGATGATTTCGTGAGTCTGAAAAAGCAAACGCCCAACGATCGTTTGGAGGTGTGCAATTTTTTAATCGTTTACATCTCTAAAGTTATTTAATCAACGAGTGGCCACAACCAATATTTCAAACCTAGAGTAATCAACAAATGATGTGTGAAGTTCACGGTGAAACAATTTCGAATAATGCCCTGCTTGGTCTTTCGAAACTTAAGATATTCTCGAGCATAAAACTTGTTAGGAAAATAGTTACTTTATCACGAAATAAATTATTTCTAATGACAGCTCCGACGATAGTACGATTCATATTGATAATGCTACAATAATTTCGATTCGATAACAATCTATGAAGAAACCGACGGACAGCCTGAATTGTCTAATCTGATCGTTTAATCACAAGCCACGGGTAAGATAATAACGACTATCGTAATTTTCTGTAAAAAAATCTAGAGTGAAAAGAAATGGTAAATTACAGTTTTCGATGGGCCTTACAATGTCCAAGAAGCGATTCCTGAGAATGTGAAAACACTTGTTCCGAAAAATTCGAGAAACAAATGAGTTCTATTATGATCCATGATGATTATTCATAGTAAGGAAAGGTACCGCGAGGCTACATCATTTGATTACGATTCCTCGTATATTTTTTTAAAAATTACAAACACCTGTCTACTAGGCACGCAGTTAATACTTATCGACTGTTCAAGGAACTTTAAAGAATAGCTATTAACAGCTATTTATGTATAACCAGAATTTCCATAATAATTTATTATGTACATCGTATATTATTCACGTTGTTTCACAGATGGCCCCGAAAGCTCAAAAACGAATATAAAGAAATGTCACAATGCGTAATACTTCATCGAGTAGTTTTCTTAACGAGATTCTACCAGGTGAGCGAAAGTAAGACTAAAGTAATTGATAGCTCCAATTAACAAAAAAAGAAGACACTAACTTCAGAGATATGAACGTTATTGTTTCTCGCATTACTTGTACGTGCTATTTAACTTCAAATTTAAATATTGAACAGTTTAAAAAGAAGCTTAACACTGTAAGTCAACAAATATAAATTACCTAATTTCGAAGTAATGAAATGAATTTCCTAAATACTCGCGAAGCGAATAGAAAAATTTAAAACAAACATATTTTAAAGTATTGCTAAATCAAAGATTCAAAATATAAATATTAGAATTCAAATTTTGAGGAACTAATTAAGAAATTCTAATACGTATAATACGTCTAAAGAATAGGTAAAACAAATAATTAAATATCTTCGCACTTAACTGAACTTAACTTCGCACTTAAGACCGTGCTTTCGTTAAGAATAGAAGATCACGCTATTTTTCTAACTACTCGTAGTTGATTCGTGAGTGTGACTCGGTATTAATCCATCAATCGAGTATCAGTCACTTATCAACTGTATAATACTCGAGTGGATTACCATTGTTTCCCTTAAACCTATAAAAAGAAGCGGCAAAACGCGAAAGCCAAGAAGTCGGACTGTTATATTGCGGTGTGCGTAGTGAGCCACGACACAGCAATGGCAACTGGAATAGCATTAAGTTCGTATCAGAATATTATTGGATCTAGGCATAGAAAAATCGAGTAACTGATTAATGAAAAAAAATTTCTTTTCAGTTTATCCTGCGCTGCTCGCGGTGTTAACGGAAAACAATTATACGATTTTTTCGGATGAAACGGGAGTGCCATATCTGATTAAAATCGATAACTCTCCACTAACTGAATTAGAACTTACCGTTTTAGGTATCAATGTGGAATCGATCAGTTTCAACCTTTACACACGGTTAGAATTATTTTCTGGTAACTTTCTTATCTATTGAAAATATCTTATGTACATTTATGTATATTCTTGCATATTTCAGTTTTCCACGAGTGCATAAAAATGCACCATCTGAGATAAACTAAACAAAAAATATTTAAAATTATTTGATGGATCAGAAAAGTAATTTGTACTAAACTAATTATAATAAAGCTAATCTGTTCGCTATGAAAGATCGCTATAATAATCGCCTGTCAGTCTACCCCTATGCACGAACTATAGAGAACTATAGAGAACCTTGCATGATATTGCAATGATCATTTTCAACGTATTACATTAAAAAGAATCTTCAGTTTGAGCAAAACGTGTCTTATCGTTATTCATCAATCTTCTATTCTATGTTAAAACATTACAGTTGCTCTTCGTTTGCCAAAATGAAAATAAGTCCGCAAAGTAAAAAATGTTTTTTGCAGAGAAGAAACAATTACAAGTCATCCCGTGTTCGACGAATTAACATTGAAAAATGTAATTTTTATTCTAGAGATAACCCTACAAGTGGCGATGTGCTAAATCTAAACGACATAGTCTCTGTACGAGAGAGTCATTGGAACCCGCACAGGGAAACCATCATAGTTACTCACGGTTGGAATGCCGATGGTCAATCTTCGTCATGTACACTCGTACGCAATGGTAAATAAGTTTCATCGGCGTAAAAAATACACTGTGAGCTAAAATTCGTGATATAACTAGAGTTTTTCTTTTTTCGTTTTTTTTTTTTTTTTTTTTTACAATTTGTCCTGAAGGACATTTGGTAAAGTGTTATATCTTATTGGTGAGAAAAAAAATAAAATAAAAATAAATATAGCATGTGGGTGGCTACCCCCAGCGGGGTGCCAGCTTCGTTTTTTCTAAGTTATATCTTTTATGAGGTATATAACTAAAGTGAGAGGAGATTTTGTGACTCGAAATAAGAATAAAAGAAAGAACAGCGAAATTACGTTGGAAATTTTATTTTTTGATTTTCAT
Organism: Bombus pascuorum; assembly: GCF_905332965.1. Lineage (NCBI taxonomy): Eukaryota > Metazoa > Arthropoda > Insecta > Hymenoptera > Apidae > Bombus > Bombus pascuorum. Next base: position 14,762,723 of record NC_083494.1, on the reverse strand, counting down.
CTTATTTCGAGACATAGAATCTTCCTGACCTTATCGAGTTGAACTTAATCAATGTTTTACATTATAAAACAAATATATAAGGCACGTACATTATAAGACGGACCGATGAAATAGATTTATAACAAAACATTTAGAAAATAAGAGTAGTAAAAAGTATTCGGTTCGTGGTGAATATCAAAGGGTGTGCTACAACTTACGAACGGTAATGGTTATATTTTTAATATTTTAATATTATGACAAACAATATTTGTTGTTTTCAGCTTTCCTTAATGTCTGGGATAGCAACGTCATTATCGTCGATTGGGGAAAGATAGCAAAAAACCTGCTTTATTCCGTCGTTGCAAAAAGCGTACCACGCGTCGCTCTCCGTGTAGCTGATTTCGTGAATTTCCTACAAACTGGCGCTGGTTTACGAACGTCTAAACTGAAAATTGTTGGACACTCCCTCGGTGCTCATGTCGCAGGCTTAAGTGCACTAGAGATAGGAAGTTCGAGCCAAGTCGCGGAAGTTATCGGTGGGTAACGATATATTGGTAAAATGGTATTCTAAAGTTCTCCACGAAGATCGAGGAGCGCAGTTTTTAATGTCACATCGGAAACAATAGAATAGATTGATTGAGATTGGCAAATGAAAGATAAACAGAAAGATAAGTGAAGTTTTCAAGTGTGAAGGATAAATTTTTAGAACATCGAAGATATATTTAGATTAATTTCACTCGGAGAAAAGTAATTTTTAAGTCTTTATACATTTTAAGGCAAATTGATTTTATATCCGGTAGTCATGATACAGTAAATTATGCTAAATCCCTAAATATTTGCCATTATAGCACTCGACGCTGCCAAGCCAATGTTTGAACACAAAGGACCCGATGGAAGAGTTGATAAATCGGACGCGAGAAATGTTCAAGTTATTCACACATGCGCCGGATATTTAGGTCTGGATGCCTCTGTTGGTACTTCTGATTTCTTTGCCAATGATGGAAGAAATCAACCAGGATGCATTAATGACATTATAGGTAAAGAACATACTATAGAGTCTCGAGTTACTAACAGGTATCAATTGAAAAGATATTAGTTGCGCACTTTGTGTGTGTGTGTGTGTATGCGCGTGCGCGCGTGTGTGCAATATTAAATATAAATTTTATGAAACACAGGAGCTTGCTCACATTCACGCAGCTACGAATACTACAGTGAATCTGTTATGAATTCAAAAGGCTTCCTCGGTGTATCTCAGAATGGTGCAATGGCATACATGGGTGGTCCTACCCTTGACCCAAAGTGAGTTTTATTCTACTACTGTCATTAATTTATGATTGCGGAGCGTTACGCATTTCCGAGAAATATGAAGATACGCAAATGCATAGAATGCAGATATCCAAAATACAATACTTATTATAATATTTAGTAGGGAAACATTTTTCTTTGGGTCCCACTCTTTTTAATATTAATTTAATTATCTGATATTAATACATATCAATCTCTTTTACAGAGCTGAAGGAACCTACACGTTCCAAACTAACAAGCAGTATCCATATGCACTTGGTGGATAAAGTTATTCATATGAATATGTAACATATTTATTCAAGTTGAGAAATAAATAGCAATCATCGAAATATGTGTAAACAAACTTTTATTTTGACTTACCTCAACCATATCCTCAATTGCTTGCATTGATCTGGATCCAAGAATGATCATGCCTATAGCGGAACCCTTGTCCCATAATAATATCACTTTGATAAAGGCTCAATTTCAAATATCCACAAGCGATCCTGTAGCAGCCAAACTCAATCTTAAACAGCTCCAGTGACAGGTCATCTATAAGAAAATCATTCCAGATTATAAATGTACCATATCCCACAGTTTCAAATTGATATAAAGAAACAATAATATTATTTTATTCAATCCTATGTATATAACGTTAATTTTATGTCTTTAATTTTACTCTCTACATGTAATATTTGATATTTTAACTATTAATAAACTGTGATCTATAAGTTCAAGTTTACTATTCCCTGCTTTATCTTTTGATTTGTCTCTTCATTGCTCAACACGCATTTACTTTACTGCTCCATTGATTCCATGACTACGATTTTTGCAGATCATTATACCTCATTCTGTGCGTCCTTCAACTGGGCGTGTAAGTAATCTGTAATTGCTGTCCCATGGTTTGCATGAATGAACCCTAGCACACAAGCCACTACTTTGGGAACAATCAGCTCCTGCACCAGTATCTCATAGTACATAAGATTGCATTACAGCTAGGAATTCTTGTTCATGATGTCTGTCAACTACCTCTAAGGATGCCATTGCTGTTAATTTTGTCCATATCTCTGAAATGTAAAATAAAATAAAATAGAAACTAAATATGATCTTTAAGAATATAATTCGCATAAAATCAGTTGAATACAACGAGCTATATTTACCTCAGAAATTGGTAGCTGGTAATTCCATAATGCGTACATGCATTCGCCAAAATAACAAATATAAACTCACGAATCCAATAAACAAATTTAACTGTAATATGATGAACTCTGTTTTAATAGCTACCACACCTACTACACTAACTATCACACTAAAACTACACATTTTTTCATGTCTTTACTTCTTGATTTAAAAAAAAATATTTAATAATAAAAATGATTACAGCAATGAATAATTATTATTCATTGCGAAATTTAAAAATAATAAATTTCTGATCTTGTAAAGTTTAAACTTCATAAATGGTAGCACTGCATGATATTGGCGTGTACTTCATAATGTTTAGTCAAACTTTGAGTTGAAATGTTAACTCAAGATACGTGTAGTTGTCACTCGGAATTGTTGTAAAAAGTACGATTATAAGGGAAGTATTTCTTAAAATGGCGGAAAAAACGAGAACTATAAGCCACATAAAACATATTCCAAAAGATGCTCAAGTTATAATGTCAATTATGAAAGACATGGGAATTACAGATTATGATTCTAAGGTTATAAACCAATTGCTCGAATTTACGTATCGTACGTAATTTATCATATTTACAATTTATTTAAAGTAATGTAGATGCAATGAAGTATATAATCGTGCATGATTTTGTATTTATGATTTTACATTTGGAAGTAAACTATAAAGTTATTTTCGGTTTAAATTTCGCAGGTTATGTTACTTGCATATTAGACGACAGTAGAATTTACGCAAATCATGCTAAAAAAAAATTTATCGATTTGGATGACGTTAGATTAGCAGTTAAGATGCAATTGGAACGTACGTTTACAAATCCACCACCAAGAGAAGTGTTATTAGATGTTGCTCGGGCAAAAAACAACGTACCACTGCCATTTGTCAAATCAAACAGTGGTTTAAGATTACCACCTGACAGATTTTGCCTGAATGCAACAAATTATAAACTTAAGAATGCAACGAAGAAAGTAGTTGGAAAACCATTGCATTCTTTGGTTGGAAATAACATTCAAAGTGGTCAGTCTAAGATCAGAGTAGAAAGTAATAAATCTGGACTATCCATAGTTAAAAGGCCGGGGACGCTTGCAACAGTTGCCAGGACTCAAAGCATTACAATGCCAAAACCTGTCCTGAAATTTTCAGCAGGTAAATGATACAGGAAAGTAAAGAATATATAACAGGAACTAATTTGTCAATTATATCGTATCACAGATCCCTTCCGGACCTTGCATTCCCAAACATCTATTCCCTCTATCCATATTTCATTAATACGTAAGATACAAAATTGTTTGTATAATAATAATAATATTTGCTATTATATTTTTCTTTTTGTTTATATTAATCGTTTAAATTTATAGCCACAACTGGAGGAACTACCATAAAGACACAAGTAACCAAGCCAAAAATACAGATTTCTTCAGGACAAACAATGCCGCCTATCAAAGTAGACATTGATGATTCTATAAAAAGAAACAGAGATGATGATTATGACGTATCATAGTAATAAAGTGCGCTGGATAAATTATTTTATATTTTTTGTTTTTATCGTTTAAATCAGTGTATATAGTACCAAAATAATTTTATTATTTAACATAACGCCTCAATTAAATTTTATCTTTTTGAAACTGTATATTTTTTATTGGACGACATTGTACAAATGTGTACATAGTGAATTCAACGAATTTATATTCTACTTGCATATATTTATTATATATCATCATATTTTGTATATTATATTTCTTCTAAACATTTTTCAAACGGAAATTAAGAAAATAATACAGATATTTCTTGTTCAGTATTGTAAAATATTTCTATGGATCAACATAAGATAATAAAGAGAAAAGTGGGATAATTGTCTAAATAAATTAATAGAATTTCTCAACTTCCTACATATTTAGAAGGTAATTTATTTGAATTTTATTTTAAGCCTCGCAAATATACACATTTTATTCACCGTATTTACACAAAGTCGAGGGCTGTTCACTATGGAACTCCGTATTCTTCATCTTCGTCGCCTTCATCTTGTTCTACATCAGTTTCGTCTTCTGTGGCATACCCAGGAGTTGTTGGAGCAGGTACTGGTTCGTCACCTTCTTCTTCGTCTTCGTAGTCACCTACATCTGCAGGTTCTACTTCATCCTCGTCTTCTTCTTCCTCATCCTCTTCCCCAGTTTCATCTGGCCTTCGCACGTCTTCTACAGGAGCAATCTCTTCTTCGGCCAATTCATCTTCCGTTGGCTCTTCTTCAGGCTCTTCTTCTGCTTCTTCCGCTACTTCACCCGCTTCGAAAGGTGGTGGTTCTTCGGTTTCAATCTTCTCCGGTTCTTCTCTTTTTTCTTTCGCCACATCCTTTTCCCGCACGCATTTCACTCGCTGAAGTGGCTTGAAGAGTTTAAAATCTTCAGGTAATTCATCTTCCGAATAAAGTCTGTTTGGTAAAACATATCTTATCATTCTATAAGCTTGACGCAAGAAAAGTTTCTTTAAGAAAGGTAGCTATTAATTTCATGCGTTTCGTATCAATATTGGAAAAACCAGATCAATTTCCTACCTGTCCGCAAAATAGATACGTCGAACCCTGCAGTTTGCGTGGATCTGTATGCGTGTAGTTTCGACATAATTTGTCCCGTACGCTCTCCGCGTGAAGTCCGCGAGATTAAATTGAATTTGATTCCAACCACCGGATAAGCCGATCGGCATCGACGTGCAGAATGGTCGAACTCGCGTGGTGCTTTGAAAATTGCTCATGCGAAACCTTCTGTGCATATTCTTGTCGTCGAGTATCTGTCGAATCAAAAATGAAATATACTTCTTTTCTACATACATTGTAGTTTTACGAAATGCTATTACTGCTGTTGAAAAAAATACGATCAGTAAAGGGCTTTCCTCGTGAGACATTTACCGTTATTTCGAACGTGAAGTACTTCTTCATGTTCTTGATAATCATTATGAGAAACGGAAGTTTAATGCCAAGGACTTTCTTGGGACCACATGGGCAAAAGATGTACGTCGTCGTGACGTTGGTTCCGGCTATTTCCAGAGCTAGAGATTTCACTTCGTCGTCTGTTACTCTTCGAATGTATCCATTTTTCACCTGTTCGAGACGATTGATACTCGGAGCAAACAGATTAAATGCAATGGAATTTATTTTATTAACTTGAACAGATATAATATTTGGAGAAATTTAATGGCCATGAATCTGACAGTGAAACTATTTTTATTAATTTCATAAAATAGAGTTATCTTTTCTTATATTTTCTTTATATTGATGAACTTACGTGCATATCCCATAACTCTAGCGGACGTGATCCGCAGCTGTACAAAACAGACATAAGTCCATGCTGATACTTGTTACGAAACATCCTACGTTTCTGCTCTTATCGAATTAATAAAAATAATCAAAAAGAGAAAGTATTATAATATTTTCATGTTATCATTATCCCGAGAAAACGTCACGTTTAACCATTTAATACACGTAAAGTATGAGAATTTCTTTGTTTCCCTCCTTGTCGAATCGAATTTGTTTTCTCTTCTGATTTCGCGTGAGAGCTTCGGGAGTCTGTTTACCTTTTTGTTACAGGAAGGAAATAGACTCGCCCACTTTATTCAATGTATCAATGCAAATTTTATTCGATCGCACATGTCGATACATATCGTACACAATGAAAGTTGGGATCACAATGAGATGCTGTTTCGTTATGTGTCACGAAGAAGCTCGTTGATGTGACGTCTTTCGTTCACGGTTAGCAAATCGGGGACAATCAATGTCTTCGGTGGCATCCCGACGCTGAATATACGGTCGATCCTGACGCTATCGATGGCGAACAACTGCATCATCGCAAAGTGCATGATATCGCGGTTCAGCTGACGCTTGATCTGCTTCTTGGTCCTCTGTACACGTCGTCGGCAGACCACGTAACTTTTAACAGATTAAACATTTTGTCGAAAGACGATTTTTGAAATGTTGAAATATCAAGGAGATATAAAAATGTTTTTAAATATTTTATAATTTAATATTCTCTGAATATTTACGATATTGACACATTCACTGCTATTAACCTCGTGTCGTTTTAATTATGTAAAATTTAGTTGCTGGATGTTCAACGATAATTACGGCCATAATCGTTAATGTTTGATACGCGTTTTAACAGAAAATATTTAGAAAAATAAGAAAACAACGAGGTTAACAAATATTATCAATTAAATTAAGAATATCCAGGATGAAAGGATATTAAAGAGCAAGGAGAGTATTTCAGTCTTGAAATAGGATGTCACCTGCGTTGAATTGTTAAGAATATAAAGAAAAGGTAAAAGTTTATATCGAAGTATCATAACAGCAAAGTAAGAAAATTAAATTTGCCTTTAATATTTTTGAAACTATTCTGTATCGAAAGTAATATATAAGTTCTACCAAAGGACAGAAGAAATTGTTAAAAAGTTATCCAATTTAATTCCAAGTCAAAGTATAATCTAATAGAAATAATGATATTTATTTTCACGAATGAAATAATCCTTACTAAGGTAGATTTTTAAGAGTAGTATAACTTGGATGTATCGAGACATCGCTTCTATACAATTCCGGATATAATTTCATATGTTTCGTGAGATATCTCTTAGCACGTGGTTTCGCTGCAGAAATATCTTCCTTCGCTTCGGTCGTAAGCTCTTCTTTATCATGATCCAGGTCATTTTCCGTATCCACAATTTTCTCTCCTTCCTGACTAGTCATCGTGATACATAAACTACGAATTCACACAAAAATATCGACTTTTTTTTTAAAAAATCATTTACCTATGAATCATTTATGAATGAGATCCAAGCAATTCTCATTTTCTAATTTCAATTCAATGGTCGAAAAATTCATAAAAACTGTATAAACAATTACACAAGTCAAAGATCTTGCAAAGTGTTTAGAATAATTAATATATTTAATTGTTTCTTCAAGTGTACTTTATCGAATCGAAATATCACAGAAAACGATTACTCACGCAGGATGAAGCTAAAATTTGAAATTAAATGGTCGAAAGAAGGGAACGTGATGATCGCCATAAACGCGCAGCTCGAACTGGAGAATTTTTCGATGGTCGATTCGGCGAGTCTGACTGGTCTCTCCGTTGATCCGACGAAAGTTGGCCGATCTGCAACGAAGTGAGCCCCTGTGCCTCGTACGGATATCGATTTGGTTTCCAGGTGAATCAATAGAGATTCGGTTCATTCTTATTCCAATGCGTTTGCCTGTGTACACGTCGGACCACCGAACTTCCCACACAGAACCATTAATCCATTCCAATTAGTCGGCTGCGAGAAGATTATGCGGTAATCTCAGGAATTTGCGAGCCAGATAAAGTCACGCCGCGACGAAGCTCACGAACGATCTATGACTCGCGTTCCGTTTGTACGTTGCACGATAGTTCGTGAAGATACCTGTTTAGAGAATTAAATTAATTTCTTGTAATGGAAATGGCAGGTGTGCGAGTTCCTGTTGTATTTATATGTAACACACTATTATTGCAGTTGTACTGAATTTGTCGTTTGGGACGAACCTGTAGAGTGATACAAGTGAAGTATGTAATTACACGATCCTTGAGACGAACATTATTCAGCACGGGATTAATTGAATTATGTTTATTATACTTTTCCACGATGACATTGTATTTGAGGCAAGTACCTACTACGGAAACAATAAGAATCTGGTTTTGCATTCGATAAGAAGTTACTTATGCAGCAACTCGATATGATTCCCTTATTTGCATATGTATAATCTACATTCAACTTTAAATTGATTTGTTAATATTTATTTATATTTACGAAGAACTGAGAAATTTATTTTTATAAAATATCAAGAAAGGATAAATGTCATTTTACTTTAATAGGGATGCATGCTTCAGCGAATACATAAAGAAACTTTTGTAAGAAAAGTTTGTTACGATGTTGAAAAATATGTAAAACACACAATTTATGATAAGATGTAAGTATAAGAGAGAGGAAAAAAGATCTCTTCAATGTACCATAAAGAATTAGAAAACTTTTTCGTTTGTGATAGTGAAATATACATAATTATAAGCATTAAATAATACATAATGAGAATAACAAAATAACGATACAGTAATGTATATTTCATTTATCAATTTTTGTCATTTTTAATCGATTACACTTCTTACACGCAGAACGAAACGACAGCGGCAAGGAATTTACATAATTGCGTTTCGAGTTATGAATATAATTAAATTAAACGCGTGTCGCGATGACCAATGTGAAAAATATTCATGAAAATTTCTCTAGTTTTTTTTTTTTTTGCTTCATACTTCACTAACGAGGAAAGTACATATAATTTTTATTAAAAAAATATAGTTTATCATATACATAAGATAAGAAAATTTTATAAAAGTGCTCAATCTATTCGTGATCTTTAATCAAAATAATTGACATTGTCGAAAATTTCTTAATCCGTGAAATTTATCTTACTTTAATCGTTCGAAAAAGTTTAATAAGTCGTCGTGTTAACAAGTTCGTTTCTCGATTATATCACAATTTTCAGATTAGCCTGCGCATAGAATCAAATTTCTGAATCATCAATAGCCAGTCACTGCCATATCCTGAAAACAGACAAGAATTTTAATTAACGTGTATCATACATAGTCCATTGAAACTGCGGTAAGAGCTTCATCGCGTGCTATTGTCTCGGGAAATAGACGCGGAGCACGAAGGATATTTATCGAAGCTCTATCGAGTCCTCGAGGGGTTGGTTTCTCGTTTCTGTGCGACGGCATATTGCGCACCGCTCTTAGGAGCTATGAAAATTCGATTACAATTACGCAGACATGTCGCCAACAACTTCGTTACCGCATCGATTAAACCGTGCACGGTTTCGTATCGGCTAAGTAATCGCGTACTGCAATCGATAAACGGTAGTTGCAAACACACGGGTCAACGACGAACTCTTGCCCTTTCGTCTACTCAGCTATCATCTCGTTACAACGCGTTAGCTAAACAGAATTTCTTTAACCCGGTATAATTGCACCGGTGATAGTCAGCGTGCTAGAAATTGCGTTAAAAATAAACTGTTGTCCACTTAACTCTTGTCGCGCCAACGTAGGGTCACTCAGGAAGCCTGATATAAGTACTTGTGGCATTTATTGAAGGGATATAGCTTTGAAAAAGGAAATTGCTAAATTACAGTTTTTATTACTTTAGTTTCAGAGTGTTTTATTTAATTGCTGAATTCATTTAATAAATTCAGTATCTTCTGCTCGTGAAGCTGTATTTGGTTCCTTATTAGTACGATTAGATTATGACTATGGTCATCGAACTCGTTGAATTGTTTAAAAACTATGTATATTAATAATGATAACGACTATGTATAAAAGTGCATAATTGTCTGGGTAATTCAATATCAAGGAATTAAGTAGAACGAAAAAATTGCATGATTTTATTCTTAATAAAGTTTCAAATCAGACCATCCGAGTTCAATATCTTCTAAATAACGTTAGAATCTAGAACAATTTAGAAGCGTTTAGAATTTAATGATACAGCTTCGATCTGGAATAATTGCATGTTAAATAACGTCATATTAATTCGCACAGAACTGGTCCTTGACAAAAAAGACCGCCGCGTCTGAAATTCAAATCTCCGTACAAGCTTCTCCCGCGTCAGGCTGCGCACATGCGTGCCGGTCGCCACAGCGAATAAGACGTCCCCGTCCAACGGAACAGAACGTTGTACGAGCCACAATAACCATGCTCCAACTTATTGATATTTTCTGGAGAGTAACGAGCGCGACACGAGTGAGACGGGTATGCCGCGCGAAGCGTGTAGCCCGGAAGGGTGCGAGTAGGACGCGGCGAGGGTGAAGAGGGTGCGCCGGAGCCCTCGTCACGCCCGCATGCTCAACGTGTGCAGTCTCCGGGTGTACAGCTGATCGCGAGTTCCGTGATTCGCAAGCAAACAGACGCGCTATATCGTCGTGATCACATGTCGAGCAATCCAGTGATCCCTTTGAAACTGACCTTACTTTTTCCAACGAATCTCTTCTAAATCGCGTTCTTAGCATCCGAGTTGACGATGTTACGGCGATAGGCGAGTATTGCATCTTTGGAGAACGCGAAGGGTCGTCTTCGTGCACCCATCTTCAGCTTCCGTTCAGTCGCGTAACCGTGGAATGTACGTGTGAATGTAATTCTTGTACGTGTGAAAGGGTTACCGTAGCGGAAGAAGGAGAAGAAATAAAAGGGCGGCTGTGCGTCGTATAGCCACGCGATTTACGAATCTTTGATCCCTATCTGGATGTTGTTGGTCGTCGTGACGTCGTCGTTTAGAGACGGTGGACCGAGAGACGGGACGAGCCGCTTCGAGGCCACGGTTTCGAGGAACACAGTTGCCCACGCTCGATAATCGCGATAAGCTCGTATATGATGGCCAACGAAATAACACAGAGACCGTACAGGTGCGTGATCGCTTGGTCGCTTCGAGGCTTTTCCTAATGAATACTTGCTGCGAGAATCACAGCTCAGCCGGCCACGAAGCCGCTCTCTGTTTCCCGATAAAGTACCTGAACAGCAGCTACGACGATTTTGTTGAGCGATCCTCCCGACTGTTGCTCGATATTGGCATATGACTCGTGGAAATTGGGACAGTGTGCGAAGATCGTAGAGGAAAAACGCGATGAGTTGCATTTCTTATTTCTCTATGAGGAATCAGTTTTCAAATAACTTGAGAAGCGTGTCAAATTGTATCCATCATGTTGACGATATTACCAAGATCGTTGTCGGTGATAATATATTGTGGGATTTTTAATTTAATTCGTGTGGCTCTACTTAATTTTGAAATTAGACATATATTTTCACCAAAAAATATCGATTACTATAGTACCAGTTCTAGAAGATGTCGTGAACGTACTACTATATTTTCGAAAAAGATTTATATCTTTTGGTTTAATAGGTTGTATCTTTCCAATTATGCAATGGTTAGGTAATAATATGCTTCGTATCATCGAGCAGCATGAGAATCAGAAAATCGATAATAACGGACGTGTTATGTTTTTCCAAAATGTTTAAAAATCTTACACAGCTCTTATCAGGCTCGATAGATAATTATCGAGATAATTGTACAGATAGGTTAAACGTTTCGTAAGAAAGTTCGGAAATTCTTTGCACGAACATCGACCGTAAGTTGCATAAGCGTGTTGCTAGTGTTTTAAATGACGTAATTGACGACCGTACTTGACCAGATTCTGGCCAATTTATTGATTCCGATTAAATATTATTGTTGCTAAAGCAACTCGTTTATAGGACGATCGATTATATTTTGCGCGCTGCTCTCACATGCATGCTTTACGCTGCTTATTAGCAAGATCGATTAAGACAAATATTTCCTATTTTATGATCTATAGGTTTACGTCTAAAATATAAATCTGTGTTTCGAATGTGCTAATCAGTCATCAAAATTTCTATGCGTATTCTAAACAGACTATTCTTTGTTTAAATAAAATATACGCGAGCTGTTCAGAAATTAAAATAACGAATTTTATTTCTTGAAAAAGTCTTCACATCTTAATAAAAAAAAAAAAAAAACGAAAAATTCAGAAAATAAAGCACGTATCGCAATATATATGATAACATTTAAAATATAAAACGTATAATACTATTTAACGATTTGCCCGAGTCTCTCTCATTTCACGCTGGAAAAGCATTCGTTATTATACTACTAATTAATTAATTGGTGTAATTGGTGTTCAACTTTTTAGAAATCAAATAATTATCGTCGATGGAGTGGACCAAATTGATATCTCTTCACATTGTACGATAACATATTTATTCCCCTAACATATAAAGTAACAATCAGACTGTGGATTTTTATTCGTTTCGAATTCGAATTTTATTCGAAAAAATTCGAGGATGCAAAAATAAATAGAAATATCCAAAGTAGAACACTGGTCGTAATATTTAGTAGGTGAAACAAGCTTTGTTTATATCTCATTTCTTTAATTATGTTCACAAATATGATACGAGTCTGTATAAATACACGCAGTCGAGTAATAATAAAAGTTTCTAGTTGTCTTACTTAGCACGGTAAGTGCTAATTAATACTAACTTGACAGTGAAATATCGTAGCACATTCTTTTAATTGCATAAGTAATATCGCATCAATGATAAAGGATATTTCTAATTTTATTTCAGTTTTAATTTTAATTTTAATTTCGTTTTACATTTTCATTTAAAAGAATAGTCTTTTTATAGAATATACGAAGATCTTTGTGGGTGATCGTATATAAGCTTTTAAATATCGGTACTAGATCTTTGGATATCGTTGTACAAATTTTATCGAGTGGAAATTTTTCATGAAATTTTATAATAATTATTTGCTTTTAAGAACAACGTTACCAGTTCCGGGTCATTCGGAAGTGAATTTATGCTCGGTGATATCACTGGGCAAAGACCTCAGCAAGATCACCATGCCGGTCATATTCAACGAACCACTTTCCTTCCTCCAACGTGTCGCAGAGTATATGGAATACGCGAAATTGCTTAAGCTAGCGGCTCAAGAAGAAACTCCAATTGGAAGGTTGCAGGTAAATGGAAGTTTTTATTACGTTGCGAAAGTTGTTTGGAGGAAAATCTTTTTCCTTAAGCGTAAAAAATATTCTCTGTGTCGTAGTACGTCGCTGCATTCGCTGTAAGTGCTTTGGCTTCGAACTGGGAAAGACTTGGCAAACCCTTCAATCCGATACTCGGTGAAACTTACGAGTTGGAGCGCGAGGACTTCCGGTAAGTGGCCGACCGTCCAAGTTATCAAAAACATTTCACTTTAGTTTAGTTTCTGCGTTAAAGTTAATTAAATATTCAATTGTTAACGCGGTCTCTGACAAGTATTATTCGAGTATCGACTTGTGGTTTAATGAATTTATCAAATGATAATAGCTCGATGAATTTTAATTAAATTGCTATACCGAAGATTAAATTTAATAGTTTGTGGTTGAGTAGTTGCTGAGTAGGTAACAAGTGCTCAATTCAGAATGAAGTTTTAATATTGAATTATTCTATCGAAGTACTAGGTTGTCCGAAAAGTTTCTTTCGTTCTATAAGGAAATAATAGACACACGATGTTTGTTGTTTTCTTTTTTTTTTTTTTATTTTATTTTGGTTATTTTACAATTTGTCCTTGTGGACATTTGGTAAAGTGTTATATCTTGTTGGTGAAGAAAAAAAAATATAAATAAAAAATAAATATAGCATATGGGCGGCTACCCCCAGCGGGGTGCCAGCTTCGTTTTTTCTAAGTTATATCTTTTATGTTGTTTGTTGTTTTATATTAGTTTATTGAATTATCCACGAACATAGTAATAGAACTTTAACGAAATAGATCATACCTAATTCAATAAAATAATATTAAACAGAAATTTCATGGAACGAAAGAAACTTTCCGGACAACCTAATACATTTCGCATTGCGATTATATTCCAATGAAGCATCTGGGAAGTTATTCTTCGAGAATATCCTAGTAACGATTAGACAACTCCAAAGGATTAAAGTCTATTTGCCATTAAGCATGGAAACAGCGCAATCTACCAATTTGTAACATTATCGAGAAAATGTAGGAATTCGTTCACGCATGTTTACTCTGTGTCTTTATTTAGAATAGTCTGCGAACAAGTGTCGCATCATCCACCGGTATCCGCGTTCCACGCGGACAGCGAAGAATTCACATTCCACGGCACTATACACCCGAAATTGAAGTTCTGGGGCACATCTATCCAAGTACATCCAAAGGGTGTTGTCACCGTCGAGCTTCCTAAGTAAGTGCCCGATTCATTTATTGTTACGTATATTGGGTTGGCAACTAAGTGATTAGGATTTTGTCAATACCACCTAATGACAAAATCCGTAATCACTCAATTGCCAACCCAATAGAATTACTCTCGAATGTACTCGAACAGTAACAAAATTTGGCTGCACATTCGAGTAGCTTGTAAAAGTGACCACGTACATACAGTAATATACACATGCGTAGGTATATTCTTTTGTGCAAATAATATAAAATATATACATTTCCATTATATATACATTACTCGAATAGTAATAAAATTTGGCTGCACATTCGAGTAGCTTGTAAAAGTGACCACGTACATACAGCAATATACACATACGTAGGTATATTCTTTTGTGCAAATAATATAAAATATATACATTTTCATTATATATACATTACTCGAACAGTAATAAAATTTGGCTGCATATTCGAGTAACTTGTAAAAGTGACCACGTACATACAGCAATATACACATACGTAGGTATATTCTTTTGTGCAAATAATATAAAATATATACATTTTCATTATATATACATTACTCGAACAGTAACAAAATTTGGCTGCATATTCGAGTAACTTGTAAAAGTGACCACGTACATACAGCAATATACACATACGTAGGTATATTCTTTTGTGCAAATAATATAAAATATATACATTTTCATTATATATACATTACTCGAACAGTAACAAAATTTGGCTGCATATTCGAGTAACTTGTAAAAGTGACCACGTACATACAGCAATATACACATACGTAGGTATATTCTTTCGTGCAAACAATACAAAATATATACATTTCCGTTACGGTTTGTTATCATCGTTCTCGTTGTACCAGAAGCTCTGTACAACCAGTTTCAAAGAAACAAATAAACAAAGATCTAAGACTAAAGGCGCCAAAATAACAAAAACTCAGTAAATAAAGACAGCCAAGCCGATTGCATCTGGCGTTCTAAAGAAAGCACTTTGTACGAATTCAGATGGAAGGAAGCGTATACTTGGCAGAATATCAATTGCATACTGCACAACGTGCTGGTAGGCCAATTATGGATGGAACAGCTCGGTTCCTTGGAGATCAAACAATGCGGCGGAGCGAACTTGAAGGCGACTCTGTGCTTTAAAAGCGCCAGCTGCAATGCCAAGGACCTTCATCGAGTCGAAGGCTTCGTAACGGATCAAGAGTAAGCTGGTAACAGTTTATCATCACTTGAATTCGCAAACGGTAACAGCGATTCTCTGTAGCAAACCGAGCTGCATGCTGATAGACCGTATACACGTTTTACACGCCTTTCGATCGACGACAGTTTCGTTATTTTCTATTCGTAAACGATGGTTAGAACTTAAGTCTCATTTGTTTACCGTCTAGGAAGAGGAAACTGCTATTTCTTTATGGAAAATGGACGGAGAGGATGATGGTGTGCGATCCTGCGTTGTACGAAGAAGCGTTGGAGAAGGTGAAACGCGAGGCAAAGAGTCCCCAGGGCAGTCCTGGCCATAAGAAGGTCCTCGCGAAACTGCACAGCCTCAAGGTCGGAGCGTTCAAACCCTCTCACCAGGTATTTGGGATATTAATCGAGGAATTTGATAGAAATTTAGTGGAATCGTAGTCTTTTTCAAAGAGAGAGATGAATAATACGTTTCTTATTTCTTTCGAGGATTTTAGTATGATATGATCCTTTTTTACTATGAGTTTTATATATTAATCGAGCTACTCAATGGAAATATGATATAAATGTATTTCTATTTTTGTGAAAGCGGAATAAATGTAGGGAAAGATGCACAAGATTTGGATGTATGAATTCGAGTGTTTATGAACATGTATCGTAGTCTCTTGGTTTCGTATTTATTTATTACAAATTTTAATTCCAATATTTGACAGGAGATTGGCTTTTTTATGATAAATGTCAAACGTGTACGAGTAACTTTTACGCTTTAGATATAACGCGAAATCAACTTGAAACGCATGATCGAGAGATAAAAACGATCTTTCCTCTTTCTGGGAAATTTCTCTAAAATTCGGGATAATTACGATCAAAAGATAAAACACACGTGTACAGTAAAGTATTCATATTTTTATGAACATAATTTCATTGGTTACGTTATACTATGGATTTGCGGTAAAAATTTTGCTTTCCATTCATCGGTTTTATGCTCTCAACTTTCAAGTGACTGTTTTAAAAGCGAGTTATATATGGATCATCATATGTTACCCCTATTTATACGTACCTTCATTCATTAAAGCATTGAATATTCAACAACTTCAACAAGTTCTCTTCATACAAAAAAAAAATCTCACCGTGAAAGGATTAGCAAATGTTTCACGAAATTTACGAATAGTAATTATATCGTGTCATTCTTCGAAGAAACCTTGCAGTTAAAAACTGATAATAATTAAAACATTCAAAATGTATAAAATATAGTATTAAGATTATTTCTAACGAAATATTCCTACGATATTTGACTCTAATAAAATACTGCTGTCTAAGCGTTCGCTCTATTTCGTTTTAACGTATTCTGATTTAGTATGTTTCACTGGAATATTTCGATACATTTTTTGAAAGAATTTTCACGGTCATTTAAGGATGCTATCGACGATCCATCAGCAAGTATAGACGGAGACGACACTCCAACGATCGAAGACATTCCTGGATCGATTATTCTTTGGGAAGCTTCACCGAGGCCAACTAATAGCGCAGATGTAATAAAACCTTGTTTATTATTATTAGACTGCGGGTGTTTTATGCATTTGTGGAAAATTTGTAGGAAAATTCACAGGACGCATATAATATGCAAAGATGTATAAAATATCCAAAGTAGAATACTACAATATTTAACAGACGTGACAAATCTCCGCTTTTAATTGTATTCACAAAAATATAAATTTGCATAAATATCCGCAGTTGTATTCCATTTAATCATTTTACTAAACTTATTTCCTTCGATGCGCCGTGGCTCACGAAAGTATTTCGGACGCTTGTAGAAACGTTTTGAAATTTCGTTTGCAACGAGAGACGACTATCGTGTTGTATTCGTGAAATTTGAAACGAATCTGAAAATGGATATACAACAAGTTGCAAGGTATTTCGAAAGCATACACTTTACAAAAATTATCAAACCACTTGAACGGTCAATTATTCACTGTATTAATAAGCTACGTGTAACGAGACCATTGTTAGCTTTAATTATACGTCTTAAGACTACTGTTCGTGTATTAGTACGCTAATTTTTTTACTAATTGTACGTGCAATTGTTGAGGTTATTAGATGTATGAACAGAGGAACGCGTGGATAAATTGTAAAGTAGAAAATATATTTTAATACAGAAGTGTAAGTACAAGTAGGAATATAATTTGAGCTGGTCCCGATCCGCACGCTAGCAGTGTTACCCTATGACTGAAAGCCCCGAAGCCATCGTCATCTGTCTACTGTCTATGGTCTGCCTTCATCCCAGTCTATTGTCTATACGCTGTCCATGGCTTCGGTGCTTGAGAAAACTAAAAAAATGTAGAGTTTTCTTACAAGTGCTGACCACCTCAACAGCAATCAATGTTTTGTAAATTCCATATAGATTTTCGAATCGATTTTAAATACTATTGTAATCACGACAGTCGTGTCTCGTCACAGAGCTAACGAAATTTTAGAAAGTTCATAATGCATATAAATTTATAATACAGGAAAATTCCGTGGTCAGTGTAATTAAATACTTTCGCGAGTCACTGTATCAGCGTAACGTTTAAAACATTTGTCGGATCGATTTCCAGTATTACCAGTTTACAACGTTTGCAATGTCGTTAAACGAATTGACACCGGAAATAGAAAAAGTTATATGTCCGACGGATTCGAGATTAAGGCCGGATATTAGGAAATTGGAGAACGGCGATCAAGATGGAGCTGCGGCTGAGAAGATGAGACTCGAGGAGAAGCAAAGAGATACACGGAAATCGCGAAAGCACAAGAAAGGAGACGATTGGACACCCAGGTAATAAATAATTAAAAATAATTGTATCGCTTGAAAGAATCGAACGATCGCACGATCTCCTACTTGATCTTTCCCATAACGTCATACAAATAACGTCATACAAATAATTTATCAAGCATATTGCATAACACCTTTTCACCTTTGATTTCCTCACTTGCTTATTTAGTGCAGCAGAGTGACTTGGTTGTTTAATCGATTTCAGTAGATAATTAAAGAATACATATAATAACGTTGTTTAAATATTCATAGAAACCGTTTGAATATTTATATTGGTTTTAAACATTGAATCGTCATGATCAGTTATCCAGATACCGTTTTTTGAATAATACAGACGACTTTTCTTTCCTGTGCTAGGTAACGACATGCTACGGCAATTGTCGAATCTGTATATTAGAAGAGAATTGTGCTTTCATAGTGAGAAAATATATATAATATCGATCAATCTGATGTAATCGTTCTATTAGATTAGTTTATTTAGGCACGATGAAAAAGTAAAGTACCAATAAAAATAAATATTTCAGTTCGCTCAAAGTTATCATAATACCTTCTCATGGTTTCTAGCTTATTGAATTTCCTTTTCCTTTTACGATTATTCTTATATCGTGAGACATCTTTAATTCGTTCGTACTTTTACACGGAGGATTATGTAACATGATTGTCACGTGAGATGGATAAGCAAAGTTAGAGCGGATGTTCGAAATTGTTCGTGAGCGTAAACCGTGTGACGATGCTCAGAGAATCTATTTTATGTTAAAAATATCTCCCGAAGTTCCCTCATGCGCGTAATATTTCCTTCGAACTTTGAAATTCTAAATTTCAGAAGGCCATCTAAAATCGCTCAGCTTCCTTCAAAATTATTCTAAAACTTTCGCTTCGTCGAGCTTAATCTCATTCAATTTTGTTTTATCAAGTATCAGTCTCTCCATTCTAAAATTAATATATATATATACTATCTTGCTCTTTCAAGATATCGCAAATATCGATTATCGGATATGTCACAGGTGGTTCCAATTGGGCATGAATCCATACACAAACCAAATGGACTGGTTATACCGCGGAGGCTATTGGGACCGTGGTTACGGCAACATGGAAGATATCTTTTAATATACGTGGAAACCCTCATCCGGGCGGAATAATTAACGAGTAACAGAATGGAAAAGTTCGCTCGCATGTTCTGGCGAGGAATATTCATACAAATTGTATACCTAAATCAAGGTGGTTGCCCTTCTACCTTGACTTCGTTCAAGTTTTGTATCGTTGGTCGATTTGTTGTACTCAAACAATTTAAAGCCGAAGTCTCGTCGCTTGTATCGATATCGTATGTGCATATGTATCTACGAATAACAGAGAGTTAATCATACAGAAGGTGCAAGCACGACGCTCAAACACACTTATGAAAACATTGTCGTCGAGCACGTGGAGAATACACGTTTCAGGAGGATAAAGCGCAATAAGAGTAAAGAGCAGCTTTTTCTCTCGACAAGTACCATTGTGTTCCATCAAGACGATGACAGTTGTACGATCGATCAACGAGAATGGAACCGCGCCAGATTTCTAGGACAAATAAATGCTCCGGTTGCGAGGAGCGAAACTTTTGTACAACGCGCAGCTTTACACAACAGGCACACGCTTATCTCGATAACGCGATCCCAGTACTCTGGAAATCTACGCTGTCGGTCAAAAGTCTGGCATCGCTTTGCCAATCTGGAAAAAGATTTGCTATCGGTTTTCCAATCAGTTGTACCGAATCTTCCATCGATTCGCGTCGTTGACTGCAAATTGAGATTTAAAAGGGTTTTTGTAGAGCCTTCGATAATTTTCGTTCGTCGATAAATCGAGATATCGATTTCATTGTGTTACGAATGTCTTCTGCCAGCTAAAATGTGTTAGTCTACTAAAATGAAAAAAAAAAAATTGTAACACAATGATTACCGGTCGAAGACTCGACAATCACTGGATCGGTGCTCCCAAATAGAATAATTTCCTCCATTTCGATACATTTTTAAACATCTGATAGTTTCAAACTTTTGACCGGTAGCGTACTTTTTCTCGTACTCGCACGAGATCGTCCTCCACAGATTCTTTCGACGCGATCCAAAAGAGTCACACAAGCTGCGCCACGAAGAGAAAATACCAGTGAATCTCTAATGTCCGATGTACTGTCGGATAGATCGAACCGGACGAGCAAGCTTACGCCTCGTAGAGCAATTCCGTATGCAGGTCGTACGTGCATAGACATTTTTAGGTAATCAAATACGTGTTCTAGCGCTCTATCTTCGAGTGGCATCGAGGAACGCGGCATAGCAGAATTTACGACACGAAGAAACGAACCAGATGACACGATCTCTGCTGATCGCTGTTTTAGCATACGAAACTACTCTCTTTAGTTACAATGTTTCGTCTATCGTTTCAAAGCTGAAGAAAATCGAAGTATTGTTGTTTTCTTTATGTCATCTTTGTTTTTCCTCGTTCAGAGAAGTGGGTTACGTAAATTTATTATCATTATACGGGCTGTTCTTTGCGAGAGTAGTGGCGGCCGGTAAACGGTTATAAAAGCTTCGCACGGGCGGTTAAGGTGGTTCCCATGGCACAAGGATAACAGCACGAAGTCCATCCGTTAGTTGATGTTCGTTGTAGAACGAAATTGTGGTGAACAAATAGCCGCAAATTTTTTATTACATAAAGACAGACACGATACATGTACGAGATATGACAGTAATGTTTCTAGAATAATTCGTTTATTACCTTTTTTTTTTAATTATTACCGTTGCACTAATCTTTTTAACTAAAATCTAGGATCGTTTCCTGATTCGTTGTTCGTGTTATCCTTAATTAACATAATTTCTGGTATCGATGTTAACTAATAATAAACGAGCAGATGAAGGTAATTGTCTACATTGTTGGATTTCCGCCCAGAATTATTCCTGAAGCTGTATCGTCGCACTTCGTATAAACTCACATACACAGGACATTTACAGAAACGGTACTTCTGTTCGATTTCCTTCCAGGAGAACCATCGAGAGATCGCAGCGATCGTATCTTTCTCACGCAAACACATTCGTTTTTACGATTACACATAGCACACAAGATCACTTCTGACACTATTTTTATAACAAAAAGAGAATTAAATGAAAGGAGAGCCCGGCCCGGCCCATAGCCGACGCCATCCTTCTCGATACGTTAGTTTTGACTAGTAGGTTTCTGTACATACAGCGACTGTACTATACACTTGTATCTAAATATTAATGATTTAGAAGGATTTTACGCGCGAGACGGTGAATTCTAGCGGAATGAGCGATCGCTCGACCAGGTTAGCTCAAAATAGTTAGCTCAAGTCTCCGGGGAAGCTTCGCAACCACGCATCGAACGAGCAATAAATTAATATTAATCGTTATTCTTTCTTCGTAAATTCATTTGGTGTTGTTCAGACCTTTGGTCGGTTCGTTAGCATTTTTTACATTATCTGACTCCATTCAGAAGCGACTTTCGCTCGATGGTAATGGTCGATCATACGCATAGGGATTTCTTCAAGGTTACTATCTGTCGAAATTTGTATTTATGGAGTTCACTGCGTATATTAATTGCATAATGATGTCTCTTGATATTTATTGTAAAATCTTACTGATAGACTCGAAGCACGTGATATTGGACGAAAAAGATCGTCGAAATTTAAACGAACGAGGATTTGTAAAGTCGCCTTCGTTGCAGATTTCTCCATTTGATATCCGTAAGAAATATGCAGCTTATCTTGGAACGTATTTGCGAATGAAATCAACAATGTAATTAATTTTTCTAACACCGTTACTTGTTATATTTTGACGACTAAAGTTTGATTTACACTATTTTATTTTATAATTTTATTTTATACTATTTCGATCATAATCGTTTACCGTTCGTGAAAATCCTCGAACAGAGTTAGAAATATACAATAAAAATTATCTACAGAATTTTCCGATTCAGTTCCATAATTTCGATAGTAGGCTCATTTACGACAGCTAAAAGCCATGAAAGCCTTTATGCGTGTATGATCGACTAACCAATGACGATCGTATGACAATTTAATTTTTTCAAACAGCGTAGATAGTTTGATTCGAAATCTAAAAATAACGTAGATCTATTTGATACTCAGCGGTGCCAACACGACATGCTGATACAACATGCTAATTTTTTCTCGAACGTGTAACGTATAGTCGTACGTATTCACACATTTTCTGCCAGTTTCACCGGTGCATACATAGGGTTTAGCTCGGCTTATCGTTAGCGTGTAAGTGTCGTCCGGCCGTGTTTGTAATCGCGGTTTGTTAACGATTTGTTTACGCAAAACTATGTGGACATTTAGGCCAGTATGAGCTAAAAGTATGTTCATCGCTTTTGAGAAGCTAACATCCATCAAATCTTAGAGTTTGTTGTACAAAATCATCCAAATGTGTTGCTTTATAGAGGATCCTGATCAACTTTGACGAAATATTTGTCATAAGTGATACCATAATTGGTAGACGTACGTGTGTATTACAACTGTATGTATATTGTATTTCATGAATCTCTCCAGCTAACCACCAACTGCTTTTACTTTACTTATCGATTTCATATTTCATAAATCACCTTTGTTTAGGGATGAAATTGAGACGATTGCAACACCTTGGAGAAAGTAGAACATGAGGTAGTTTGTACATATTATATCGTTGGCCGACTACTTTATACATCAATTAATTGCTACTGGATATGTCTGGTACGATAGAAGTTAATATTAAGACGTTTCTTCATTTCAGGGTAATTTATTTATATTTATATATAATTTGAAATACGTATTTTATATTGAAGGATTATGATATCATTTTAGAATATGACAGAGTATACGTATCTTTGTACAAAGCGGTTTATTTATGAAATTAGTTGTATAATAATTTACATACTATTTTAAAAAATCATACACCATTGATATTACTTGATTATTATTGATATAAAAGACTTCTGTAAATTTCTGATAATAATTTAAACAACTCTAATTTTTCGCCTGTACTAAATAACGTAGAAACAAGATTAGATGAATTAATAGATTTTTGGCTAATGATATGTTAAAAAAAATGTGATACTTGTAATGATAATTTAGAATATATGGAGTTCATTTTCAACTAAAGTCAATTGTTCGACTATTGTCGCGTAGACGAAGGAAAGAAAGATGTTATCGATAAACACCGATAAGATAGTCTCTCTACATCACAGCACATAGACATTAATTAATGTACTCGACAGTATTACTGCGAAACGAAACAGTATTACGCATGGATTTTACATACACTTATAGGAATTGATCTCTGCGTAATAACAGACATTCTTACGCTTCTGTATAACGTTTCTGATGGTGACTATGATCTATTGATTACGAACGCGAATTGTTATTATTACACTAATAATAAGAACGGCAGAATATAAATATACTACTTGAAGAGCGCCAATAATATTTAGAAGAGCTACACTGTCGGGGTCACGGACTGTAGAATATAATTGTATTTATGTTGCATAGGCAAATGTATGTATCTGTACATAGATAAATAGATATTAGAAATAAATGTTATAAAGAAAAATTGTCATTTTCTTTTATTATCGTAATATGTCATAGACATATATTTACCCACAAAATTTTATTCTTTTTACCATTTTCTACGGTAACTGTTCAAATATTTTCATCAATCATGTTATAGTGTACACTTTCTTCACATTTTCAATATCTCAATATCAACGTACAGTAGCTACAGAAACTAAAGGCATATTCCTTATTTTTCAATAAAGAGTTTTTTTTATCAGGTTCTGCATTTTATTTCCATAGACGATGAAATTTTTGCAGTCATATGAAAGTACTACCGAATGCTACAAAATTTAATATGCTCGAACCTAATCGATTAATACGTAAATCACTTAATAGGTACAATGATGTATCAATACTTTTTGCAGCTACTGTACAGTGTACGTAGGCAATTCGATATCGTAGAAATCGTGAAATGCCGCCACAAATTCAAACGCGGTTTTGCGCGCATGTTAGTTCCTGTTTGGTCGCTTGGCGCCGCCACTCGCCGACTGTTTTCAATATGGCCGCGGTGCCGTTCCTCAGAAGCGATTCGGAAAGAATCGATCTCGGTTCGGTAGCAGTGAACACGTCACAGTATCCACATTTCGAAAGTTCTCGCGGAAAAACGTGTCCGTATTATTGTTTCGTTGATTAACCGCGAGTGGTGGATCCGTGTGCGAGCGAGAGGGAACATCCACGTAAGCGCATCGATTCGACAAAATGAGCAACGTACCAACAGGTGAGATCACTGACGCCACTTTTTCCCGACTTACGTTTCTTATTTTCCTCTGCAAGAACGCATTCCATATTTTCGGCGTGACACGCCATCCACTTCAAACATTCTTCTCTTTCAAAGAGTAGTTTTACAAGAAATATAATTTCATGTATGTAGAATATAAATTGCACGATATTTCTGGCTAACGCGTCCTAACCTATGCTGACTTTTTTTTTCGAATCATTCACATTTCCCGTAGCCTTTAAAATCGCTGCACTCGTCTAGCTGAATGACGCGCGGTCGATCTAACACGATAATCGTCCGATATCATTCGCCATTCTGCACCAGATAACTGTCGAAAGTACTTGGAAGTTTTTACAGTGAATATTATATTTTGTGCAACACCGTGAATGCTATATTTAACATATTGAATATTATATCTCTTGTAACATTATTTTTATTTATACGATATTTACGATTTTATCGTTGAAAGTTAATGACGTGTTTAAGGAAGTCAGAACATACACCGTTCGAACAATCGTTGCCCTAACCTCTCCAATTACGCGGCAGACAAATACATGACACGACGTTATATATATACCGGTTTGTGTTACTCTCGTCTCGCGGCGGTCGTTAATTACGCTAACGTGATTAGAATTTGTCCAGCCTTTGTTTAAGGTGGTCTTTAACGAGATGAGAGGGCAGCATTTACTTGTACGTACACTATTCGTCATTTTTCCGTTTTTTATGTAAATGCGTTGTTACTTAATACGCGTTGAAAACAATGAAAAAATTGAAATACATTAAATGCTTTATTGTTCTTGGAATATCGGACATTTTTATCTTTTTACTTATTTAGTTTTGTTATCAACATTGTTAACAGATGGTGCACGTTTTGGTTCGTGAATGAAACATGAGTATGCGGTTCGGATGTTGTATTTTGTTCGTAATAATTACGTAGCCGTAAGTGGCTAGAAAGATAATGATATTTTAGCGATGATAGGTAAATGTCGCTAACTATATCGTGTAGCACTCGTGTAGTAATATCGTCGTCGCTATTAACTTCTTATCGCGAAAATTATTATCGCCCTGACGTGCTATACACATACACTGTTTTTAATGGTTACACGTATCATTACTTCGTTGGAAAAATATGAAAATTACACGTCTCATACGATTCTTATTTCTTTATTATTATTCTTGCGATTATGGAATTGGTTAAGGTTGATGCGATTAATTAGGTCGAGTTAAAAATCATTTTCGTATTTTTGTAACTCTGAAAATAGTAACTAGGTTTCAGTATAAATAGATAGGTTTCTTTTCTTACTTTACTGATTTTAGAAGGTATTTTAAATTATTTGGACGAATTTGAAAAATTGGAATATACGTTTTGTAGTTTAGGCTTAGGTTAGATTTGCACGTAAAATTGGAGTACCTGTTTTCTTGTGAAATATTTTGATAAAATACAAAGCACATCATACACGTCATCTTTGTCCTTACATACTTGATACCAAAAATCTCTTAAGATATAGTATCGATGGTATAAAAGTTGCAAAATTTTTCAAATTAACGAAACAATATTTTTGCGATACATAAAATAAAAATAGATGTGCTATTTTAGTCAACCCTATTAATAGGAACATTACATAATATCAGCGAATTGTGTTAGGGATGCCAAAGACCATAAAGTACTAAACGCAGTAGAATTACATGCGTAGAGGTTATAAGAAATGCTGAAAATACTAGGAATGCCATAAATATCGCAAACATTGGATACGTTGAAAATACTTGAATATTGAGAACATTTAGCGTCCTATTACGATTTGTACTATTGAATGTTGCAAAAGTATCGCAAAAAATATTTTTCATTAAAAGTATATTACCCGATAGGAAGAAGCACTTCATTATAAAACATATCCACTTTTTTTCTATAACCACTATACCCACAATAGAAATTTTATTCTTTTAAACAATTAATTCGGATATTGTATATTTCATGAATATTACCGATTTAATCTTTCACAAAAATAATACTACATCAAAAAATATATCATTAATCGAAACACCGAACATATCAAGAATACCAGAAACTACTTGCAATACGAGGAACTCATTTCGTACCTACCGCGAATCCATTTCGTTCCACGTTCTTGACCATTCATTCTTAATCCCATCAAAGATCTATGAGCTGTGCAATGCACGATCTAAAAGACGAAGAACCCCTCCGAGCTAAATTATTCCTCGCTGCTTTCGAGATTCTAGATTCCGACCAAGCTTATTTTCACGGCCTACGCCAAACATTAAAAAGGCCCACTTAGTGTTTTATCTTTCATGGTTTAACGGCCAAGTTTCGTGCATACTTTCCCTTACTCTGTTTTCATAAACGGCGCCGTTATTTTCAGTGCAAATATTTCCCGTTTACCGCGTGTAAACCGACTATGAGCGGAAGTATCGCGACGACTGATTTACGCGAAACGCTCGCCTTTTTTTCCGCGAACCAATCGGAAGAGTAACGGTGAACCTTTCCGCTGGTTACTCACGGACATCTTATTGTCAATATTGTCAGTTGGCTCGTAGCGATCCAAAGGATAAAGGTTATAATGTCCGCTCAGACGTGCAACGATAAAAGGATGGTTCTGTTCGCACGAATATGCGTCGTAGTTTAAAATTTTTTTTCTAAATTTAAACATTATTTTGATACTTAGAATCGACTAGTTTTCGCGTGAAGAATTAGCGAAATATGATTTTTGTATCTTGGTAATGAGATTGATACTTCGCTGATAATATTAATTCCTAGTGTACTATTCGTATTACTAGCAATGTGATAATTGGTATTGAAACGAGAGGAAGTTGTATCGAAAATTTCGTAGAAACACGGAGACGAATTTTTGTACTTTTCCCAAAAAGAATTAATCTTCGAATTAAAATATTGAGGGTTTTGTATTTTGCACAAAAAGAATTCATTTTTTGCGTATTAATTAATTCGAGAGAGAAGCGTATATTTTCTCCGCCAATACTATAAATTTAGTCCTAGATCCTTTTTTTTTTTATAATATTCTGTATAAACCAGTGCCCTTATTCGTTGATTCTCCAGCGAACAGAATCGCGAGGAGAAAGTTGCAAAAGCTGAGGCCGTCGTAGTGTCGTGTTCGCGGAAATCGCGTCGCGCGGTCGTTCTGGTTGCAATGTAATACCGCCACGCAAAAAAATGCTTTGTACAGTTATTCCTGTTTCACCCTTCTGTCAAGAAGGTCAGATCGATTTTGTTTCTCGTTGAAATTCCATTTGAACGCGATTCTTGTCGAACAATACGCGATTTTTGGTGTATCGACGTTTCGACGACGGCTCTTCCGCTATATTATTGCTTTCACTGTTTCACACAATGCGTGAAAGCAAATTCTGTGTGGTTATTTTCATGCAGCAGTTGTACTAGTAACTTCGTATTTTCGTAGGCTTGATGTTCCTTCTATTGTTAGAAATTTCAAAATACACACGATCAATTATCTATGTACGTCAACCTCACAATTCGTATCTTTCCGTAAAATAAACAAATTATTGATTATTTTACTTCGAAGCAAGTCTCCGATACGTCATTGTATACTTTGATCTGAAAAATATACGACACGTCAGTAGCAATAGAACAGTTCTAAGAGACGAAATTGCGAAGATATATCGACTTGGTAGCATATTTTATTAACACAGAGTCTAATTTTATTTTTTTAAATTCTGTTACTAAAGCAAAACGATGTAGGAGAAAGAGAATATTTCATTGTTTCGTTGTTTTTAAAAATACAGACAGATATTTGACAAGAAGTCTAAAAAATTATTTCATTATTCTTCTCGCTGTATAAACGCTTGTTTAATTCTGAAAATTACAACTATCTCAAATAGAAATTCAATATCTGTACTCACATATTTTATTACTTTATTGTATCAGCTTCGTAATTAATTAGTTAATGTAAAATAAACGATTCGATTAAAAAGTTTGAGATATATCTGAATTATTATTATATTTCAATTTTTATCTTTAAATTCATAAAGAAACGAGATTGTATTCCTGCATCCTATTTATGATTCCATTTTTGATATAAATAATTTTTATTTCTCTTCTGTTGCTTCTCATACACGCTTCGTGAAACAACATAAATTTTCTACAGTATGCATACTTGTTCTTGAAATCGCAAGGAAGATAATTGGTTATGTACAAACATTGATCTATTGCATAATCTGATTGATTGTAAGTGAACTTGTTATGCTCAATGCTTTTATCAACCATTACTCTTTCGCCTCATGAAACACACGAAATATTATCTATACTGTTAGATTATTTTTTGTTCATTGCAACGTAGTTATTTTTTGCCATAATTCGCATTTAATAATTTGGTAAAATCGCATTGTACTTGCATTTTTACAATGCTACATTTTTGTTAAATCAAAATATGTTAGTTAAGATATGTATAGAAATATATATATTTTAATTCTTACACATATAGAAAGGAAAACTCATTGGAAAATATCGAAGACTCTCTTGCAGTTGATTTTACAATACGTAAAATAATAATAATTATTTTAATAATAAGATTTAAGATTTTTATATTTCGTCTTTGTTATTAATTCTACGATTCGGTTCTACGATTTCTTATATCTCAATCTCATTGTTTTAGTTTGAAAAGAAAGAAATTTTCTTTTCTTTTCTTCAAAACAAATTTTTAACGAGATAAAAGACTCTTAACGTGTTAATGCAAATAAGAGAAGTTAACATAGAGTTTCTCTAACGTAACAGAGAAATAAGAATTTGATTTTAGCTAGATCTAACGTTTAATCTTACAAAGAAAATATTGTCTTTTCTTTATTTTTCATTTCTGTGCAGCTGCATAAAAAGTAAAAGTGAAAGTCAACATTTACAGATTCGTAATCTACATTCCAGTGTAATCGTTTTAGTCATGAACGTTGCAGAAACCTTTGTTAGAAATAATTGTCGGTTAGAATTTCAGTGGCAAATTTAGAAGGTAACTATAGTTTGAAGGTTTCTCAATTACGTGCTCCATTGTAACGTGTACTTTAAACGATTTCATCTTTATGCTTGCATACACTTGTTTAACAGTCGATTATCGGTTTTTGTATCCTCCACCATGAATTCATTATGAGAAGAATGGCAGAAAAATATCGATTAAATGTTGTTATCGCAAGATTAAAATTAATTTAATGTTTCGTATTAAAATTCACGCGAATATCTAACTTTTTATTTTATTAACAACATTTACTCTGATGTCAATTCGATATGCAATGGTAGCAAGTAGAAATACTGTCGTCGATTTTCAGTTCCCATACGAAGCGAACTCGTGATATTCTCTCGACTTCGTGTTTCTAAGTCAAAGAGTAGAATTCAGATTTGGTTTCACGTGGATGCGCAAATATGTCTGTGATCCGTAGACCGTAAAACAAAAATTCCAAATAGCTGAAGTAGCAACGCGGTTTTCGAGACTATATAATATATATCGCTTTATATTTCTTAGTTAGAGACAGCCACTCGATTAATTGCTTCTATATATAGTACAACATGTTAAAAAAGATATTTTCGTTTGTCAAACTTATCAAGTACTTTCAATGGTAATAACCAAACATTGAAAGTATTCTCATTCTTAAGAGATTCGATGTTCTAGAACAAAATCTGATCCAGCATAGAATACTTTACTCATATTACTTTACTTTACTCATATTATGATCATGAATAAGGTCGTAACTTTATCTCCTGTATTTAACGCGATATTAAACGCTTATCGAAAAAAATTCATCAAGATACTTTACTTTATTTTCTCTCAAAATATTAATGATTTATGAATCGCGTAGAAAAATCTGCTCCTGGAATATGAAAACGAGAGAAAATCAAAGCCACGATGCCGTCTTCAATCACACTGCAAATTAATTAAAGGCAAAACGTTCTGCCGACAACGAGTTTAAGTGTACAGCACTCGTCCCGTTTAATATCTCACTTTTTGTCCGCTTTTCCCTTGCACATTCAATAGCCGTTCCTCTGTCGTGCTAATACAATATTGCTGTTATTGCTTGCCCATGCAACGTGCCATCTGGCTCGTATAATGCATAAATTACTGCATATTATTCATCTAAAAAACCTACGTATACAGTACATTTCGCAGGAGAAATTTCAAAAACTTTACCTGTCATTTAAATACGTAGGGATAATAATTGAACTAATCTTCTCACATCAAATGTTATCGAAGAGAATTTCTGCAACCAGCGTTGATACTTTCATCACTAGGCAGCGGATTTTCATGCATTTGCGAGCAATTTGAAGTGACAAAAATACACAGAATGCACATAATATAAATAGAATATATAAAATATCCAAAATATTTTAGTATTTCTTACAATGTTTAATAAATGGTAAAATCTTCATCGCAGTCGATTCGCTGGATGCGATTTTCTAACGAGGTAGAATTAATTTCACGTTTGAAAAAAAATCCCATTTCTCTTAATAAGACCACGATTCTCTAGCCGCCCGAATTCCCGCGTTTTCGATTCAATAGCTAATATGTCAAACGATCTTCTCGCTTAGAAAGCGTACTCATCGGCGCAAATTACACCTTGGATTCCACTTTCATCTTTTATCTTTTTGTCTTTCTTTTTCATTCCGCTTTCACGTAAGCTGAATTGTCTGAAGCCTGGTTGAGCGAAATTCGCTCGGCGAGCAATTTATTAAAAGATGGTCGCAACATCGATACCGGCCTAAGCGAAACTTATAAAGCGTAACTTTAGGCCGTTGAGAAAGTTCACTTGCCACTTTGACTTCGACGGCAAGCTGTTAGTATCGCGAATACTTAGCACGGCAGTTTTATCGATCTTTACTTGAACTAACGTCGGGCCTGCCCACCGTAATTCCGACATCGCGTGTTTCGGTCGACTTGAAGGCACATAAGGTCCTCGAACTGATTCCTTGCTTCGCGAAAAATCCCAAGTATTCGTTCTACCTTCTGCATTTCGATAGTGAAACAGGGAAACGTTCCGCTGGAGAACGGGAGACGCTCCTCGTTATTAAGATAAAAATAAGTTTTGCTTTGCAACTACCCTGCTAGCGCAAAATATCGAACATATATCCATACGATGTTAGGAAGGGATTCGATTCTTCTTTTAATATAGAAATATACACGCAATATTATATTCCACGTTAAGAACCTAACATCTTTTGCGAATATACAGGAAATATATATTTTATATTACGAAAAAGCTATTTCTTTCCGAATATAAAATAAACATTTGTTTAACATCAGAAGAAAAACATGCTCGTAAACATGTACACATTGATCTGGTCATTCTTCTAGATATTGTTTGTCATAATATTAAAATATGGAAAGATAGGCGTGAGCTTATTAAAGTCTTTGATCGTTAAGGTTTATCGCATCCACTATTCTATACTAAACTCAATTACACAAAAGCAGGACTTGGGTCACTATATCGAACTTACTCTGCGACCCACTTCGATAAATCACGTTTGCAGGAATGGAAAGCAGGATTCGTTCGACACCTATCGCTGTTCGATATCTGTAACGAAATAATAATTACACGATTGTAGAACGGCAATGGAATTTTTAATATTTCCAAACGATCGGTCACTTCATCCGTGCATTATTACGACAACCAGCCGTTAACCTTGAAGTTCCTGTTACCGAGGGAGGGTCACGTTTAGAACTACATCGAAACGAAAGAAGCGGATGAACCGGTTCCACGTAGATCCCGTCCTATCAAACTTCGTTCTGAGTTCTCGGTATTGAAAATACGTGTTATATCCCTATTTGTCACGCTTCCTATTTGTTCCTCGTTCTGTTTTTATAGCTAGCGTGTTAAAGACCTTTAAACGCTATTATATCTGTATAATTCAATATATTGCACGTTTATTGAGAATTAATAATTTCTTTTCACTCTGTTTGTTATTTTATGGGAAGGTCGATGGCTTTTTAGGTATATGAATTTTTAAGAAATTGTCGGTGGGTCGAATGTCTTGTTGCAATTTGATGCGCGCAATTCTTCACTGGCGGTGGCATCTAGTTTTCAAATGGAATTTAATTGAAAATGAATTGAAAAATTCATCCGTAAGAATTCTGGTGAAATACTTTCTATCTACGATGTGAATTATTGTGTTATTTTTCCAGCACTAAATTAACGCCACTTTAGAACTGATTCTGTCTCTTCCGTTATATTGCACATTTTTACCGTGTGCAACCTACTAACTACTGCACTCTAGAACGAGTAAGCTCTAAACGAAAATAACTCTATATTGAAATTTTACATTTTAATCTAACACGAACGTTTCCTACAGGATCTAAAATTAATACCTTTAAGAACATTTTTTATAGTAAAAAAAAAATTGTTACCTAAGCGTAATTGACTTTCACTCGCTATCGGTGGCTATCGGTATTATAAAAATTTTATATAACCGAAAAAGCTCTCTCAAACCGGTAGTTCCTTTTAACGCCACTTTTCATCCGTATTTTTATATACCGCAAGAGGAAATTCAATATCCGAGCAGGGTCATCGAACCGTTGAAGATTCCGTTCCGTCATCCTCATCCAACGAGATCCTTGGTAGGAACAGGCGCGTATTTTTTTCCTTTATCCCCAATCCATCTTTTTTATCCTCGATCAAGATTCTTGAAAAGCGTGTACGCGCACTATCACGCGCTAAAAATACAAAAATTATTTTATCGTATAGACTTCAACGGACACCGTCCTTTTACCTTTCGTATTCACTTACGCGGTGTTGCACGACGCAAAATCGGTGAAAGGAAAATAATCCAATCGATTTATCGAATTCGTAGCAAAAGTCATCTCCTCGTGGTGCGCGAAATACCTAGAAACAAGTCGATGAACATAAAAGCGACCGTTATTGCTGTTTAATCGTTGACTCTGGACATATTCCGTATCGCATATGGCGGGCTTGAAGGAGGATTATGTGTCATGAACGTTCGTTAAATATTTAAATGCCAAGTTTAGGACGAATATCGTTACCAATACGAGGTAGAAATGGAAATCGATGAACGAGAAAGATTTTATTTCGCCACACGAGACAACATCAGTTGCAAGGAAAGACAGAGGGACTAACAAGTAGGAAATGGTGGGGACCCTAGGTCCCTTCCTCTTTCACCTTCTCGAAAGAGGAACAGGTAAATAACTGGCCGCGATTTCTTTCCTTCGTGGATACGTGGCCGGGTGATACTAGCGCCGTGGTTGGTCAAATTCGAAACTCGCGATCTGTTCGCGTCGGGAAAACGAAGCGTGATCGTGCCAGCTGTGATCGTCGTCTGCACGCGGCGATCGACGCACGTGGTCGTTCGGATCGTTGGGAAAAAAAAGTTTTAGCGAATCGTCGTTGATCGTTACTCGAATGGAAAACCTTGGATTTAAGAGGTGAAGTTTTCTCGCGGCAATTTTCGACGTGTGCGACACCTAACTTCAACTGAAATTGTTTACGCGCGAGACGCGTGACTGGTCACCGTGGTGTTCGCGAAAGTGAGACCAGCGCTTCCGACGAAAAGCTTTAGTTTAACTCGTAGATCGTTGCGGGGATGATCGCTGTGGTGTGATCCACGGATAAGTTGTGTAAATGGTTTTATTAGCGGGACTGGCGCGGTTACGGTAAACAGTTTTTAGAAGGAACTCGTTTTACCGGTAGCGAAGGAACAAAGACGCGATATCCAGTAAGAGGACGTTTCGTTCGACATGACAAGCATTTTATCAACGATCTCCGATGCAGGGGATAATTAGACATAAAAACGTTTGACAATTTCGCAATGTCGTGGGAGTTCTCCATTTGCAACGTTAAATCTCGGTCGAACGAACTGATCAAAAGTGACCGTTTCGCGTTTCACTCGTCCGCTTATTCTACTAACCTTGCTGACAACTAGTCTAACGTGTTCGATCGAGATTGAATAAATAAACAGATAAGCAAATGAACGAATCGAATGATAATTAAGTATTCGCTTCGATACCTCGAGAAGAAAAAAAAGACGGGTAACTCCGCTGACATGAAAACCGATATGCCGGACGTTAAACAGGACCAGGCTAAAGTCGAAGATCGCCGAGGTTCTTCGAAACAAAGTACGAGATCGAGAGTGTGTGCGGACCACGGTGAACAGGATTGCCCGAGTGAAAACGAACACGAATTCGAGTCACTGGAGTACGAGGAAGACGTTTATTATTCGAATTTAACTGCAACTCCCAGCTTCGACGACATAGACGAGCTGAGCGACGATGCGGACGAAATTGTTGTCCATTGCTGGCGGGACTCGAACGGTGATATAGACGAGATCGTGGTGGACGATGCGAATCTATCGGTGGAGACACAGTTTTTGACGCCTGACGGCGAGGACGGCGCCACTGGTCGCGGAAAGAAAAAGAGGAAATCGGTTCGAGTGATATTCCAGGACTTCTCGAAGCCGTATCTGGCCAAGATCAGCAACAGCCAAAATTACAAGAAGTTCCTCGAGTTGGTAAAAGGTGCAGCATATAATTCGCGAAAATGGTACAGTCCGATGTATAAATTATTCCGAAGCGAAGTAAATAATATCGTATCTTGTACCGGTTCTTCTCTCGAACGTTTTGTTTCTCGTACTCGGTAAAACTCACAGTTCGTTATTATTTATCCGTTGCTTTTGACAACAACAGGCTTCCTTCAGATCGATCGATACGTCGATCACATCGGCTCGTTGGATATGTGTGTTTCGATTATGAGATCCGGCGTCCTATAAATTTACGAGTGTTGTATATAATTGCGTTATTTACGGTCGAGATCGAGCTCGTTTAGATCGTGTTCAGATAGATGGCGGTCACGCGATGCGCTTGCGTTGAAACTTCCCAGCTGGATTAAAGTATTGGTTTAAATACACGTACTCGTTGCAGATTTATAGCTTATGCGTGTTTTAGACGTCCGATTGAAGTTCGAAGTAAAATATTTTTTCGGGGCCGGCTCCAAGAGCTGTTGTTTCGCGGGCATATTTATCGCTCTTTCGCGAATTGTGAATTGGAACCGGTAGATGCATATATAAACGGCCATAAAAAGTAGAACGATGTTGCAAGATATGAAAGTGAGAACTATATCAACGTTTCGTGGTATTGCTTCCACGGAATACCGATGGGCAACGGTACACCAGGGTAACGTTACGCTACCATTTTGGTAATGACAAGAAACTACTTTTGTATTTTATTTAGGGGCAAAGGATATTACTGTCGCGATAAATTTCCCTCGTGCACTTGTTCCGTCGTAAAAAAAACATTGGAACAACGAAGCGATGTCGAGCTTGTATCTTTTCGGCGGTAAATTTATATTTGTATGTTGTAAATGCTGTATCAGTGAATATTTACGATGAAATGAAACGCGTACTCGTAGGTTGATTGTATTTTAAGCTTTCGAAGATATTATTTCGATAGTCGATGAATCTATTTTTTATTTCTATCTATGTATGGTTAGGAAAACATTAATAGCACGAAGAACTATTTTCAAATAGAGTTGACGTGAAATTTATACGATGAAATTTGTAATTTTATGTAAGAAATCCACCGACTCGGCTCATGATATATTTCTGAACCTTTAATCGAAAAATATGTCCTGAAATTTATGATGCATTCCTAAATATTTGATTCTTCTGAAAATAATGCTTTCCGATATTATCGACATTTTCGAAGCTGCTTGTTTGTTACACTTCACGCGTCTTATCGCATAAATAAACGCTGCCTCTTGAATATTAATTCCTTAACGTCGGGCTCCGTGTCTCGGAGAAAAATCGTGTGCTCATATATAACAAGACGCTTATCTAATCCGTTTCTTATCTTTATAGTCAAAAATTCAGACATCGAAATATTTTTGAAAGCGCTTCTTTTATACCAGCAGACAGACGTTTTATTGGCTTTCAAGGAATCGTGAAAATTGTTGCCACAAATTTGCACGCCTTATGCGAAGTTTGTCTTTCACAGTGACTAATTATCACAGTGATTAACACTTTTACGTACGTAGTTTCACGATCGCTACTCTACCATCAAAGACACAGGCCGAAATGTAAAATAAAGATCAGGAACTTTTTAAAATAAATTTTATAACCGACTGCGAATCTTTCTTCATATTACAAAGCATTATTAGTGACTGCGAGGCCTTGTTTTTTTTCGTTGTTGCTGCAAATAGCAACTTCACCTTATACTTGTTTTTATTTAGTTATCTGTCTTGTAAAGAAGACTATGACCTTTTGCTACAAGAAAGAGCACGTGTCAGCTTATAATTATCTCAGTTTCGCATCATTTTACAATCGTTGAAAAATCATATAAATCACAGATTAGAGACTGTAAAATTACTACAAAACAAACAAAA
This sequence comes from Bombus pascuorum, assembly GCF_905332965.1. Lineage (NCBI taxonomy): Eukaryota > Metazoa > Arthropoda > Insecta > Hymenoptera > Apidae > Bombus > Bombus pascuorum. The sequence continues at coordinate 14,725,850 of NC_083494.1, read as the reverse complement.
TCAGTACAAACGTAGAAAAAATGCTTTATCCACCGATTTCGCGTATTTTCACGGGCGTTTTACTACTTTCACCCAGCGTAAATTGTTTCTCACGTGAAAATGCAGAGTTTCGCGATGTTATTAGGCGGAATTTCCGGATTTCCTTTTTGTTAATTGAACATTTTTAATTTGGTGCAATCGTTTACGTAAGCCGGAAGTCCATGCACATATATATGTGCGGATCTTGTTATCGTTAGTGGCGCGTATTTTATAAATTCTTATTTTATATTAACTTCCTGTTTAAATATAATACGAGCCTTTTTAGACGCTTTTCTTTCGCCGTGTCTTTATTCTGTCGAACAATTATCCATAGATACACAAGATTAGATACAGTTGTGCCAGGAAAAGCTAGATTCC